>NW_007726864.1:249574-288193 GCF_000696425.1 Galeopterus variegatus | reverse complement strand
AGATGTTCAGAATCTTGCCGAGCGTTTGATGTAAGTATGCAGGTGCACCCAGGTGTTCCCTGGTTACTGTCTAGTGTAATTGCGCATGTGCACACAGGTGTCCCGGGTTATGACTTAAGTATAAAGGACGAGTGGCTCTGATCCACAGGGACCGCCACCCCTGTGATGCCTCCCGGAGAGCGCCGTGGGGAGGCCGCTACTGCTGCTGGAGGCAGTCGCTGCCAGTGCCTCCGGGATGCTCGGAGAAGCCACCGCCACTACTGCTTGTGCTGCTGCTGCGGACTGAGCTCATGTCATCTGCCAGTGGCTCCCAGGACCTTTCACAATTACGTAGTGTGGACTTGCAAGTGAGGGGTTTGGTGACCCAGCCTGGCATGTGAGGGGTCTGATGACCGAGTCTGTACAACGGGCTCGAGGGGTCTGTGAGCTCTAGCCCTCGCCCTGGCCCTGACAATACAAATGGAAACTTAGTATAACTAAAATAATGAAACATTTTGGCTTTAGCGTAGCTATTGCTGTAACACCAGACAATCGGCATAGTCGCATAGCTTTACACCTGATAACCATCAAACTTCTTTTGACTCAGTCCTGATTTAATGTTTACGCAATTGCCAAAGGCAAAGAAGTCTTATTGAAAGGGAGAAAGAGCTTTTAGCATATTAATTGTAAACACATCTTTTCTATTGTAATAGGTGACTAGTTAGACTCTGAGATTGATGAGCACCATTATAATGTTAAAGTTTTGAACTATGCAAGATACACCGAACGTGACACTTAAGGATAGTTATGAAATCACTTGTCCCAGATCAAGCAAGTGATTATAATTGACAGCACAGAGTAAACACAGCTTTAACTAATACATTTTCACCTGGCAGGAGCTTCAATGCTAGCAGTACTGTTTGACTTTTTTTTAGTATTCTCCCATGTGCCTTTATCAGGGTCTTAGATCACACACTCATAGACAGCAAGTGGGTCTGTGTGCAGAATTCAGAGTTTAATGAAAACATGGAAGAGTGGAAAGGGAATAGGGTCTAGAGTCAGAAGATCTGGTTCCAATTGTTTCTGTTACTTGAGAGCTTTGTGACTTGGACAGGTACGTTGAGCTTGAGTTTTCTCTTTGGTAAAATGGGTCAGTAATGGCTATGTCATGAACTTGTTGGATGGAGTGAATAAGGTAATGTATGATAAAAGCACGTTGTAAACTGTTAAGTCACTGTACAATGTGAGTAGTTACTATATGCTTTTGGAGCCAGGTAGACCTGGATTCTAAGCCAGGCATGAACCACTTACTTGCCATTTGAATAAGTTATTTAACTTTCTGAACTTCAGTTTCTTCATCCATAAAATGGGACTAATAATACTCATTTCTCTGGATCACTGTTCTAAGATTTAAATGAGATCATTTTATATAAAAGTGTCCATCACATTGCAAAGCAGTCAACAGCCATTCCTAGGTTCTCAATGTTGGGATGACAATGTGTCCTATTTATTCTCATTGTCCTTAGAGCATGGCAGAGACTGCTGCTGCACCTAATAGGCTCTTAATTTTTTGAATAAATGACTAAGAGAGCTTTGTAAATGTATCTCCACGCACAGCAGAAGCTATGCTTACACAAAGTCCTCACTGGCCAAACAGAGCTACTCCTGGGTTGATTTCAATCTCAGCTCTACCCTAGTAGGCCAAGTGCATTCATCTCTCTCCTTGGAGGAAGATGGAGTCATGATGAGACTCAGTCAGTAGTAGCAAATGGCTCCAGCTCGTGGCTTGGGAAAAAAAAAAGTTTCTAAATTACTATTCATCAATCAAGCAATCAATCAAATATTTTTTGAGCTATATGACTGGGTACCAGGTACAGTTCTAGGTGTTGGGGGTTCAGCAAGACAGAAAAGATTTGTTGCTATTCCCTTTAACCAGTACAAAGAGTGATTCCTAGAGTTTGTTTCTTTTACTGTTTTCTTTTTGAAATAAGGGGATTTGAAAATCTGGAGGTTGAATCCCAGGAAACTTGCCGAGATGGTCTCTGCAGAATTCAATGATATATAAAGGACTGGAGAATCAAGCATATAGTAATCACATGTACTAGTCAGTAAGAACAGAATTCTCTCTCTCTCTCTCTCTCTCTCTCTCTCTCACACACACACACACACACACACACACACACACACACACACACACACACACAGAGGAATTTGTTTTCTATTGCTTCCATAACAAATTACCACATAGACTTAAAATGCAATTTTTTCTTACCATTTCTTTTTTGTGTGATGGTGAGAACATTTAGCATTTACTCTCTAAGCAAATTTCAAGTATGCAATATAGTATTGTTAACTATAGTCAGCACGACGCACATTAGATCCCCAGAACTTATTCATCCTGCATAACTGAAAAGCTGTATCCTTTGCCAAACATCTCCCCATTTCCCCACCTCCCAGCCTTTGGCAACCATCATTCTACTCTCTTTTTCTGAGTTCAGCTGTTTTAGATTCCACATTTGTGAGATCATGCAGTATTTGTCTTTATCTGCCTGACTTATTTCACTTATCTCAATGCCCTCAGAGTTCACCCATGTTTTTTATTTTTATTTTTTTTTCCTTTTTGTCTTTTTTTTACTGACCGGTAACGGGATCGCAACCCTCGGTGTCGCGCCCGTACCGGGGACCGGCAACGAGATCGCAACCCTCGGTGTTGCGCCCGCACCGCGCTCAACCAGTGAGCGGACCGGTCTCCACATGGGATCCGAACCCTCGGCGGGAGCGCCGCCACGCTCCCAAGCGGTGCACTCTCCAGTGCGCCACCAGGCCGGCCCTCACCCATGTTTTTACAAATGGCAGATTTCCTTCTTTTTTATGGCTGAATAATATTGCATTGTATATATAAACTACAAATTTTTAGTCTATTTATCTGTTGGAAATGCAAAATTTTTTTCATCTTACAGTTCTATAGGTCAGAAGTGTAACACAGGTCTCACAGGGTTAAAATTAAGGTATCAGCTTTTCTGGAAGCTCTAGGCGAGAATTCATATCCTTCCCTTTTCCAGCTTCTAGAGGCTTCCCACATTCCTTGGCTAGTGGCCCCCTCCCTCCATCTCCAAAGCCAGCTATGATGGGCCATGTCCTTCTCACACTGCCATCTCTCTGGTTATCTCCCTGAACCTCCTCTGTAGTCACATCTCTTTCTGACCACAGCTGGGAAGTGTTCTCTGCTTTTAAGAGTATACATGATTAGATTGGGCTCACTTGGATAATCAAGAATAATCTTATATCAAGGTCTGTACCCTTAACCACAGTGATAAATCTCTTTTGCCATGTGAGGCAAATATTCACAGCTTCCAGAGATTAGAGTGTGGGCATCTTTGGGAACTGTTATTCTGACTACCAAAGAGAGAGAAATATTTGCTTTATGTCTTTCCCAGGAAAATGTACTTCTGATAATTGAACAATTAAAAATTAAGAATACAGCTAAAGGTCAACATTTTCTAGTAAATTATATTTTACTCTTTGCTACACAATCAGCATCTGTGACATAACACATGACACTCAAGGCACAAGCCAGTGCTATTAACTTCTGCACCCTCTTCTCATCCAGGAGTCCCTTGCTACATGCAAGCTATCTTTGAGTGTGCAAGAAGCCAGCTCCTTATTAATTGCACTTTAATCTTTTTATATTTTCAGGTTTCTGTCCAAAGCAAGATGAGCCCCAAGCCAAGCTGTGGCATAGCTGAAGTTTGTCTTCAGTGCTGCCCAGTCTTCATCCTACCACTAAACAGACTCCTCTGCTTGAAACCATACAAGTAACTGTCTGAGGATATTTTTTTCTTTTTTGAGGTGTACATATGGGGAAAGACTGGAAGAAAGTACTTTAAAATGATAGCATTTATTAGGATTTCTTTCTTATTTCTCTCCTAAACATTATCTAATGTTCTTTTGTATTTATCAATAAAAATTTATATTCACAATTGTTAGCCATTTGATGGAAAATTAGTTTTGGAATATGGAATTGAGAGTTGTAGATGAAAATTTAGATTTTATACTTTTGTTTCTGAGGAAACAGCCTTACTCAGAAGTGAGGAACATGAGAATGAGGTACATCTGGGTTGGAGATCTAATTCTTCCATGTACAACCTTGTTGACCCTGGGCAAGTGACTCAGTTTCCTCAGCTGTAAAATGAGGACGCTAAATAGCTTTTACCTTCTGTACCTCACAAATATATATAATCTATTTTTTAAAATAGCTTTTACCTCATAGTGTTACTGTGAGAATCAAATTACAGGTGCATGCAAATTTCTTAGGCTGTTGTCTGGCACATAAATAGGCCCTCACTAAACATAAGTGTTATTTTTAGAGCTCAAACATTCCTTAATCCAGGCTTCAAAGCAAATACCAAATCTATTATCAGGGACAGCAGAGGTGGTCATGTTCCCAATTTCTGAATGTGACAATTATGGACAAGCAGAATGTGTTTCTACTTGAAAACCTTCAATTTGGGTGAAAACCCATAAATGATTTAATTATATAGACAAACTATTTGTAATGCAGAATATTAAGGCAAAGAATTAAAAAGTGGCTTTCAAACTTATTTACTTATTAATTATGGAGCATTTAGTGTTTTCCAGGCCCTCTAGAGATAGGTCTCTGTTCCCAAGAACATGCAGCATACCAAGGGAGAAAAGAAATGAACACAAATAGCTATAAAAAGATGCAGAATAGATAACAAGTACCCTGGAGGGCTAAAGAAGGGGATTTCTCTGGAGAGTGGTCAGGGAAGGATTTATGGAGAAGGTGGGGTTTGAGCTGGGCCTTGAAGGAAGGTGGGTTTTTGACAGAATGATGGGGTGGTGGTAGGACATTGTGAATTAACCCACACGCACTTTCAGATACAAGCTTCCACCAGCACAAAGATTCAGTCCATGTTATTCCCAAGAGCCATGATCTTTGAAATAGGAAGGAGTTTCAGTGCAATATTACATGGTTTCTAGAATAATAAATATGCAAATAATTTATGATGCTTATGTTAAACAGTCTCTCAAAAAAGGAATACATCAGGGCCGGCCCGGTGGCGCACTGGATAGTGCGCCGCTTGGGAAGCGTGGTGGCCCTCCCGTCCGAGGGTTCGGATCCCACATACAGACCAGCTCCCGCTCACTGGATGAGCGAGGCGCGGGAGCAACACCGAGGCTTGCAATCCCGTTGCCGGTCCCCGGTCCGGTACGGGGGCAACACTGAGGGTTGCGATCCGTTGCCGGACACGGAAAAAAGACAAAAGACAAAAAAAAAAAAAAAGGAATACATCAAAAATGTATGCACAGCTTAATCTCAATGATGTAAAGTGCACAGAAAAAAGGTGAAAGGAAATACTTGAAACTGTTAACATTTGTTGTGTCTAGGTGTTGGGATCATGAATTTTTCTTCTATATAGTTATTGTGTGCAAAACATGTTCAGAAATGAGTGTGTAAAACATATATGTTCAGTTTTAATAAAAACAAAAACAATAGTACAAATACACATGAACTCACCATCCAGGTAAAGAAGTAAAACATTGCTGGGACTTGGAAGTCCCCTTCTCCTATTGTATGCCTTTCTTTACCCTCAGATGTTATTGTGTTACCTGTATTCTTATTGTTTTTCTTAAAATTTTTCAACCTATGTGTGTCTCCTTAAACACCATATTTCTTAGTTTTTGGGGAAAAATCTGAGTGTCAAACACAAATCTAGCTGTGTAAGAACAGGACAATATTGTCACTATTAGATGAAGTTTCCCAGGAAGAAAGAAAGGAAGAAGGAAGGAGGGAAGGCAGGGAGGCAGGCAGTTGAACAGAGTCTCTGGGTCATAGTCCTACTGTAGCTTTCCTGAGAGTTTACCTGATTCATCTTGGAGAAGTCAACGGGCAAGGCTGTGCTGAAGTCCTGGAACTGAGGACTCTGGGACCAGGGAATCTAGCAGAGCTGCACTGTGGAATAGGGATTAAATGTCCAGTAGATATATGGGCAGAGGCTGCTCTGCATGGTTCTAAGCATCTACAGAGTTCCTCTAGTTCTCAGAAGTAGATCAAAGATTTCTGTAGAGTGAAATGAATGTTGTCAGCTGGCCCAGTCAGCTGGCATGTCTAGAATTTGATCCATATATTGTCAGGATGAAGAAAGTATAGATAAGAATCTGGGCCAGGCTTACCTGGGCACTCTGCTGCAGGTTAAAAAAAGGGTACGATGGCAGAGGAAATCCTGGTGATGACAGTGCTCAGAGCATCCTGTCCTCAAACCTTACTGTTACAGTCTGAACTGGCTGACTGGGGCCCCCGTCACTCTCTCGGGAATTGCCTTAGTCTCTCTTACTGGTTTACTGGCTTACTGGTTTCTAGTAGCCCATGGTTTTTTTCATGGTTACTGCCTTATTTTGTAGGAGCACTACCTCCAAGAACTTTTTTTTTTTTTCCTTTTTTTGTCTTTTTTCGTGTCCGGCAATGGATCGCAACCCTCAGTGTCGCACCCGTACCGGACCGGGACCGGCAACGGGATCGCAACCCTCGGTGTCGCGCCCGCACCTCGCTCAGCCAGTGAGCGGGAACCGGTCTATATGTGGGATCCGAACCCTCGGCGGGAGCACCGCCGCGCTCCCAAGCGGCGCACTGCCCCAACCTCCAAGAACTTTTAAAAAAAGGAAGGGTGCATGGGAGGTCAACAATTTGAGAGCTTGAATATGTTAAAACTACTTTTATTCTGCCTTCATACTTGATGGATGGTTTGTCTGGATCTGGAATTCTTGTCTGAAAAATATTTTTTTCTTTCAGAATCTGAAAAACACAGCTCCATTGTCTTCTAGCTCTCCATGTTAGTGTTGAGAAGTCCTAATCCTCTCTAGATCACCTATGTTTTCTCTGGAATCTTGTAGGAGCTTTCCTTTTCCTCTAATGTGAAATTCCACAATAATTGTGCCTTACTGAGGGTCTATTTTCATTCATTGTGCTAAATACTTAGTGGACCCTTTCAGTTTATCAACTCATGTCCTTCAGTTTGGAAAATCCTCTTAGATTATTTCATTGATTTTTGTTTATTTTCTTCTTTCTCTCTTCTATTATTTGGATGTTGGATCTTTGGGATTGATTATTTTTCTTACCTTTTACTTCTCTTTTTCACCTCTAACTTTTTGCTCAAATTTCTGGGAGATTTCCTGGCTGAGGTTTTCATTGTTGCTTTCATGTTTTTAGTTTTCAAGAGCTCCTTTCTATTTTGTCCTCTGAATGCTACTTTGTTGAAGGATATTGAACATCCTTTTCTTGTTTCATGGTTGCAATATCTTCTGTTATTTCTCTGAAGATAATATTGATACTTTTGTTTTCTCCTCTCTGCATAATTGCTATATCTTCCAAGTTCTCTCTCTCTCTCTCTCATTTACATTTCATGATAATGGCTTTCCTCAGATGTCTGGTGATTCTCAAATGATGAAGACCTGATCTAAACACCGATAGGAACCTCTGAGAGCAGGAGTGATGCTTCTTTTAACTCTGAGCTTCACTGCATGGTGACTTGGGTGAGCTGTTTGTTGTTGAATTTCCATTGTCATAATCTTGAGGTGTTCCTTTTGTGCCCATCAAATTCTCAGGGAAGAATCTCTAGTCTCCTGCCTGGTGCCTTCTGTTCTGAGACCTTGAGAATTCTATGGTATAAATTAAATTGGTTCTCAGCTTTCCCCACTATTAGCTTGAAACATATCTTTCTTAATTCTGCTATCTCTCCCTACTCTTATAATTGGGAAGTGAAAAAGCTAAGCAACAAACAAAGGTAGGGCTATGTTGTAAGATTAAATTCTGGATCCTAAGGTCAAATTTTTGTTTTAGAAAGGAGTCAGACTTGTATAAGAGGATGCAAAAATCAGGTAAGTTAGATATATCCTGTCTATAACTCTTTAATAGCCTGCGGTAATGGGGAGAATCCTGGATTCCCAGAACAGCAGAATGTCAGAACTGGAAGGCACCTTGGAACTTATTCAAGCCTGACACACATACGCAGAAAAAGAGCCCCCAAGCTCGTCACCATGTATTTGCTACAGAAGTTTCTCTCGGCCCTGTGTTTGCCTGGCTTAATATACAGCTCTCTCCACATCCTTGAGCATGGATTTACAAGGGAAGGGAAGGAGCCCAGAAGTCTGGATCTTGAGGGAAAGGAAAAGTCATCAGAGGTGATCTGCCCACTGGATTATGTGCCTACAGAGGTGACAAAGAAACTGTATAAAAGTTGCCTTGTCAGGTTTACCCCTTTGTATAAAGTTCTGAACAACTGGAAAGGGCTTGGTCCTGGAGAGGGTCAAAGAGTGATTACAAGGAAGAATAATGGAGGAAGCCCCTCAACCACCGCTACCCTACCAGGGGCAATGCAAGATGTCAAACCCATCATTAAAACCTGTACCATGGGGCAGGTCAATGAAAAGTGGTGTTTCTCCCAGCATCCTCACCTGGTAGAATCACAGCAAAAAATATACCACAGGCTTTTAAGATGATCTTAGATGTCGTTCTGGTTATTCTTTGTTTTGTAATGTCATTCACCTGGAAATGTACTGATCTGACTCCACATCTTCCCATTTCTGCTTTATTTTATTTTGTATTTAATTGTAATTCTACTTATTTGATGAATAGATATTAAACTCATACTTTGCAAATTTCAAAAGGTACAAATATCCTGTTTTTCCATGTGTCCAGCCCCTGGTTTCCTTATGCAGAGGCAACCAATATCTCCAGGTTTTTAAATGTATCTTTCAGAAACATTATATGCCCAGATAAGTAAATAAATACATATTCCTTTTTTTCTTCCTTTTCACCATTTGCAGAGATGGCAGCGTTCTGTACACGGCTTCTGCACTTATCTCCTCGCCAAACAGCACTTCCTGTTGTTGTTTAACATAACTCCTCTACGTGGTGTTGCACCGAATGGATGAACTGTGGGCATCTAACCAACCCGCTGCTGACAGCCTTGGGTGACTTCATCTCCACTTTTTCTTTTGAGGGCTTTATTTCCTAGTCTTTTTTCTCCACTCGTCTTTTTTTTATTATTCTAAAAAGTATGACAAACATTTAGAATTTTACTAGGTATTGCCAAGTTACTCACTAAAAAGCTTATAGCAGTTTACGTTTTCATCAAAAAGGTATGAAATAACCTGTTTTTTCAAAGTTTCACCAATACCAATTATTCTCAATTTCTGAAATATTTGTCTAATAGGTGTTTATTTACTTTTAAATATCATTTCCCACACTCTAACTACACACAAAAAATAAATGATTGCTTGGTAAAATTTACAAAATACAGGAAAGCAAAGTAAGACCATTGGAAAAAAAAAAAAAAACATGATCCCACCCAGTAATAACCAAGTTATAATTTGGGGGGTATTTACTGCTAGAGCTATAATCTATATTTCTTTTCTTCCTTTTTTTGGTAAAAATGTGGTAACATATTATATTGTTTTATAACTCACTTTTTAACATTAATAGCATATAATTAACTTTTTTATATTAGTTACTCTGTCTTTTATATATCATTTTTTATTATAAAAATTTTTGAAAAACATGTATAAATAGATATGTCATAATGAATATCCATATGCACACTGCCCACTTTTTAAAATTATTAACCTTTTCCCATTTCACTTCATATATTTCTTTTTCTTTGATGAGTATTTTAACATAATTTCTGGCTATTTTACCCTAAATATGTTTTTCTAGATCTTAGTAAAACCACTCTTCCTCAGTTCTCCTCATAATCTGGCATTATTACAAGTGACTTTACATATATAAAATTATGCAGTAATTATATGATTTTTATATATATACTTACAATTTCTCATTATGTATAAATTTAATTATGCAATAGAATTACAGGGCTGCTCTAAGGCAAAATGCTGGGACGAGGCAGGCTTCTTATCCTTAAGTACCCAGCACCTTTGTCCTTTCTCTTAGAGACCTAGCAAAACCATTCACACGAAGTTGCCGGGGATATAATGAAACAATACATACTGAAGAGCACTTAAGTCTTAAAATTTCTCTTTAGAGCAATATTAGCTGTGAGGTAGCTAGGGAAGACATTAATATTCTTGTTTTAAAGACCAGAAAACCAAGGTTGCGTGAAGTTAAGGACTTGCTACAGGCCACACACTGACGAACAGATGGAATTCAAACTTGTCCTCTTACTTTAAGACCAGATGTTCTTCCTCCCAGGAGTTTTGCGTCTTAAAAGAGGACTGCAGGAGACATTGTTGCTTTCCACAAAGTAATGAATTGGTGGTGTGGAATTTTCAGCTTTGGAAGAAGATATTCGGGAAAGGAACTATCTTTGCAAAGACCTTGGTCTCCCTGCCTTCTCCACCAGGAGTTTGAGGTGAGCCAACGAGGGTCTGCCTTAGAGAAGGAACTGGTTGGGGAGATTTTGCAAAGGAAGAGCTGATGGGATTTAGGGATTTGCCGGACACTGGAAAAGAGGATGAGGCATCAGTGAAAATGCCAGTGTTTGAGCTTAGATGAAAGGAAGAATTCAGACTTAAGAGCTGATTTTGGGGGAAAGAATGATAGCACCAATTAACTTTGACATATTGCCTTTGGAGATTCAGGGTTACAGCTCGGAAGAGGAATCTATAAGGCTGTAGAGTTAGGAATCACTGAGGTAGAAGTAATGGTAGGTAGAGGCCATGGCAGGAGATGGATAGACAGAGAATGGACAGTGAGACGTGGAGAGGGCCAAAGATGAGGTCTTGAAATAGAGTCATGCTCAGGGTCCTTGGGAGAGGGAAGGAGGGGGGAGGATGGTGTAGTGTCACCTAAGTCTGATGCAGTCCCACCAGGAAGGCAGGGCTGGTCAACACGCCAAAGGTTTCAGGATGTCAAGGAGGATGACAACTGAGAAAAGGACATTGGATGTGATGAGAGCTGAGAGGGTGTTCTGAATTGAGTGTTTTTGGGGAACCTCATGTTGAAGGATTACAAATGGAGTAAGGTACAGATAAAATAAGCACATATCACTCCATCACCCTGTGCTCCACTGCGGGGCTCACGGGGCCTGACCAGGGGAAGCAGTGGGTCCCACCCTCTTCTCTCCCTGATGCTCCAGGTCCAGCTTCCATTCTCTTGCAAGTACATATTGCATCTAATCTGCTGTTGTTCATTTAGACTAACTTCTTCCTAAATAAAAATATTGACAAAAGGTTGTAACACAAGGCTCTTGGCCCTCCACCACCCTATCCCCTACATAGCTGTGTGATTCAAAATATTCATAGGAGGGGCTGGCTGGTTAGCACAGTTGGTTGAAGCATGGTGTTATAACACCAAGACCAAGGGTTCGAATTCCCATACCAGCCAGCTGCAAAAAATAAAATAAAATAAAATAAAAAATAAAAAATCATAGAAAAGGTCCTGGTAATAATGAGAAGAGGATAAGCAGGAGGAAGGAGAATGAAAGAGATTGTGTGTGTGTTTAATTAAGGTATGCTATGCATATATAGGAATGTGCACAAAGTGTATAGCTTGATGAATCTTTGTACATATATGCTGTGCAACTACTGCCCAGACCCTGATATAGAACATTTCCAGCATCCTAGAAGGCTCTTTCAGGGCCCCTGGATTTGATTGTAGAGAAGGGGTTCAACTCACGGAGAACCCATGATGGGGAGAAGGAAGGGGCAACCCTTGGGAGCAGCAGAAGGAATAATACATTTACCCTCCTGATAATATCTGAGTCGGAGTCCTGACTTGAACATTTTAGCTACTCCTGAGAAGCAGGACAGCATGATGGTGAGAAGTGTGGAAACTGGGCTACTGCCTGGGTTTGAATCTTGGTTCTACCACTTACTGGCTCTGTGACCTTTTGTAACTTACTTAACATTTCTGTACCTCAATTTGCTTATCTGTAAAATGGGGTAACAATGGTACCTACTTGATAGGGTGATGGCAAAGACTTAATGAGGTATGGAGAATAGTGCCTGGCACATAGTAGGCACTCAATAAATGTTAGCTCTTTTTGAGCCACTAGTGGGAATTACAGGTGTACTGCCAGAGCCAATGGGGCATATATCTGGGCATGGGTCATGCTGACCCTTCAAATCCCATCCTCAGCTATGTCCACCTTGCTCATAAGGAGCAAGGGCTTTTCGCTGAATCACCCCTTCTCTTACCTGGGCACACAGTCCTCTCAGAATTCAGCCTCTCCGTGGCGTTTCTGCTTTATCCTGTCCCTGGGCCCTGCACACACAGCTGAGGGAGTGAAAATGGCAAGCCTAGCTCTGGTGGTGATCTTATCAAGACTTTTCCACCATGCTCGCTGGGTCATTGGAAAGGTTTGCTCACTGTACAGGCCAGCCAGCTTCCAAGGAATTCATCAGCTGAAATTGTGTGTGTGTGACCCTCAGCTGCTCCCAGGGCTTGCCCCTTCCTTTTCCCCACCCTGAGTTCACCTCGAGTTGGACCAATTCTCCACAATTGCGGCCAGGGTGACAGCAAGGTGTGATGGATGGACAAGGAGCCGTGGAGTGGCAGAACGCTTGGTCAGGAACACAAGGCTGTGTTTATGAGAAGGAAGAGGCTGTTTCCTGGAACAAGCATAATGCAGCTCTAAAAAAGGCAGGGGAAATACATCATGCAAGGGAGCATAACCCTGGGAGGGTCGCTGGGAACCCGAGTACCAGAGAAGCCCTGGCAGGTCAAGGTGCCTCCGACAAGACCTTTTTTATAGGCCATTTGCGTGAGGGTTTGCTGCTGTTCTCTACAGAGCTGACAGCCACTCAAGGTCTCAGTGGGGAGCTTGGAAGCTAATCTTAGCTGTCGCTTTCCAGACCTTCTCCACTGGTCCTGTGGATGCATTTAGAAAATAAATAAACCCTACTGTTTTGAAAAAAACTGCAAAAATGATGATTTTGACTGTTGACTCTTGCATTGCTGCAAATAGGTTGGAACCATCAGCTCCTCCGCTGCCCCCGAAACCCAGGGCAAAAGAAAGCTTAACTGGATTCTCTCAATGGTCAAGAGAGGTACCAAAATGTGTTTTTCTCAAAGAATGTTAATATCTGTTTATTCCCAAGGATTCTTGTTCTTCTGACTTCCTTGAAGATCCTGCTGTGCTATAAAGAAGACTCAGGATAAAATGAGAACTTTCTATTAGTTTCCTACAGCAGCTGTTAATGAACGATCATAAACTTAGTGGTGTTACACAACAGAAGTGTATTCTCTTACAGTTCTGGAAATGAGACATCTGAACTGAGTCTTATGAGGTTAAAATCAAGGTGCCAGCAAGGCTGGTTCCTTCTGGAGGCTCTGGGCAGGTGGGAGGAATCTGCTCCCTGCCTTGTCACGCTTCTGATGGCTGCCGGCATTTCTTGGCTTGTGGCCCCTTCCTCCATCTTCAAAGCTCTGAATCTGCTTCCCTCTGCTTCTGTCATGTGTCCTTTTTCTCTTTTGTAGTAATCTGCCTCTTATGAGACACGTGATCTATTTAGGGCCCACCCAGATAATCCAGAATAATCTCTCCATCTCATGATCTTGCAAAGTTCCTTTTGCGATACAAGGTAACGTTCACAGGTTCTAGGCGTTAGGACCTAGATATTTTTGAGGAATGTGATGTTTAATTTCATGTGTCAACTTGACTGGGCTAAGGGATGTCCACCCAGCTAGCTGGTAAAACATCGTTTCTGGGTGTGTATGAAGGGTTTCTAGAAGAGATCAGCATTTGAGTCAATAGACTGACTAAAGAAGATCACCCTCACCAGTGCGGGTGGGCACCATCTGATCCACTGAGTGCCTGAACAAAACAAGAAGGTGGAGGAAGGACAAATTCATTCTGCCTGAGCTGAGAAACCACCTGCTCCTCCCTCAGACACTGGACATCAGCACTTCTGGTTCTCAGGTTTTAGGACCCAGACCAGCACGTACACCATTGGCCACTTGATTCTCAGGCCTTCAGACTTGGACTGAATTACACTGCCAGCTTTTCTGGTTCTCCAGCTTGCAGATGGCAGATTGATAGAGAACTTTGACTAATACAGAGGTCATTGTTCAACCTACCACATCCTCAAGTAACCATGGGAATTTACTGAGCATTACTGTGTGCTAAGTACTGTGCTAAGTACCTTAATTCTCCACCCTTTGAAGTAGATACTGTTCCTAATTTGCAGATGTTAACAGCTAATGCTCATTTAATTCTTAGTATGTGCCCATCTCTCTTCTTGGATTTTATATGTATTAACTCTTTCAACCCTCACGGCAATCTATAAAGTAGGTACTATTATTATCTCTATCTTAGAGATGGGGAAACTGAGGCATAGACTGGTTAAGTAACTTGACCAAGATCTTCTAGGAAGAAGCAAAACTGGAATGTGAACCCAAGTGCATAGCTCCTAAACTTTCTGCCGGTCTAGCTCTGTTCTTCCTACGTCCTAGCAGAAGAAAGTTTATTGGGCTCTTGATTGTCCTTATTGCACTGACGAGGTGAAGGTGGTACCTGAAGATCTAAAAGTTCATCTTGCCAAATATCAGGGGTTTTTCATTGCCTGTTTGTGATCTTTTTCATTCATATTGTCCTTGTAGTGCCTTTGAAACTAAATATTCTTGGAAGATAACATTGATAACATTGTCATTAATACCGTTGTGTGAACAGGTTTACTGTGGTAGTTTTTATAATTGAAAGGGAAGCATGAACTTGGAGAGTTAAGAAAGAGAAAGCTGGGATACCAGGGGGTGGAGGATTGGGAATAAAACAACCCAGCTTCTGCCCTGTGAGGAAGAGGTGATGATAAGTGGGGCAGGGAGACAGGGAGGGAGCGAGGAGATAGGGAGAGAGGCTTGAAAAGTGAGAATTGGAGTGTTTTGAACCTACTGAAGGCAAGTTTGCTTCAAGGTGGCCAAGCTCAAAGTGTGGAAATGAATGAATAACTAGGCATTGGAGCAAGCACTTTACTGGGAAGCAAGGTGTAGAGAAGAGAGGACAAAAGGGACTCACTCCTTCAAATTTTTCAGCCCAATAAAACCCCAGTCCATTACCATAGTCTGCTCAGGGCTTTTCTAAGAGCTGCCACTGGAGAGGCTCCACCATCATAAGTACAACAACGACGTAATGCCCAGGTCACAAAGTGGCAACCCAGAGGCCTAATTTTGGAAGCAATACTTCTGCCAGCAAAGCATTTTAAATGTTGAATTAGAATTTTTTTTTAGTTAAAGCATGTACTTTCCAGCTCACCACACTTCTCACATTCTACATTAACATACGAGGGTACTTCAAAAGGTTCGTGGAAAGTAGAATTAAAAAATAATATGATCTTTCCATGAACTTTTTGAAGTACCCTCACATGTCAATGTAGAATTGAAGTACTCTCATAATCCCAGCCCACTTCATTCATTACTTGTCCAGCCCCTGAAGGCATTTGAGCTTGCAGTCTCTTTGGGGTATGGTCTTTTGCCATGTTATAGAGGCTGCCAAATTTCCAGAATGAAAGCTGTTAAGCCAAGGAAAACTATGCTTACAACCATCTTAAAACTCTAGAAGGTCACACACCTGACCTTTCACCCTCTTTTGTCCACTAAATGTACCCCATTAGAAGACCCACATGTCATGAATTTTATTGCCACAAATTATAGGGTCAGCTCTTTTCCCATTTTGTCCTCCACCCTTGGCTTTCCTGGGAGGCAGGAGGTTGTTTCTCCTTTAATGGGAAGTGTTTGTCTCAATGATTTTTAATGGGTGGGCAAGATTAATCTTTAGCTTCCACAAGTACCTGGGTTGTGTGGCAAAGAAGGTAGTTTGGGTCAAGACTCATTGGTGGCTGGCAGGGGCTAAGGAATCAACCTTAGGTCAGATGATTCCACCAAAAGTGATATGATGTCAGAGCTAGAAGAGAGTTTACACTCATTCATTCATTCAACAGATATTTATTGAATGCTAGCATTTTGCTAGGTGCTGGGGTCACAGAAGTAAAAGACAAAGTCCCTGCCCTCATGAAACTTACATCTAATAATGTAGCTACTTAGAAATCATGTACATAGTCCAATGCCTTTATTACATAGACAAGGAAACCAGGATCAGATGTGGCACATGAATTGCCTAAAGTCACACAGCTTGTAAGTGAGAAAACCAGGACTGAAAATAAGGTTTAACACTGATTCCTTGGCTTTTTCTACTTCCTGCTTTCTTCTTACTTCCACGTCCTTCTCTATGGTTTTTAACTGCTTTGATTTTCCACAATGCTCCATCCCAGACCATCCTTCTACAGAAGTTGACCTTATTGAGGTCCCCTGAGCTTGCTTATCTATTGATTCTCCTATCTTCAAAGATTGAGAAATTTGTTCCATATTTATTAAGAAACTTTCCTCTATTGCTACATTACGTTCCTTCCTTCCTTTAAGTTACATTCAAAGGCTTCACCACCTTCTGCAATTATTATATTTCTACAAATTGATTAAACCTTTGTTTAAATGGGTCATTTTTACAGCAGAGTACAAGCTGTATGATTCCATTTATATAAAATTATAGAACATTCTAGAAAAGGGAAGTGTATCAATAGTTGCTTAGTGTTGGGGTGGGAATTTACTGCCCAGGGGCATAGTGGAACTTTTTGGGGTGATGGAAATGTCCTCTCTCTTGACCGTGTTGGTGGTTACATGGGTACATACATTCATCAAATTTATCAAACTGTATACTTAATATGGGTGTGTCTTATTGTTTATACATCGTACATCAACAAAGCTGACTTTTTAAAAATGGGACACCTTAAAACATGCTTGTCTCTCTGCAAAGAGACAAATAGGATCTGCCAAGTATAGAGTCGGGACTTTAAAATACAAGACTTAATCAGTACAGATGATTCTATCCAGAGAGTAAGTGAGACTGGACAGGTGAATCTACTCTTCACTCATTTGGTCTCATTTGCCACGTGCCTGTCATGATGTAGCATTTTGCTGCAATGAATGTGATTCTCATGGTTAAAGACACTTTTTGTGTGTGTATGTGGGGGTGGGGTGGAGAACAATATGGTTTTCAAATATAAGCCAGATACGCCATCTAGTACACAATTTATAAAGCACTGTTCTTGCCCTGGAGGAAAGAGTGGCTGGGCTGTTTTGTAGAGGTGTCCTCAGAAAGGCATGTAAGTATGGGTACATCTTTTCTAGTTCACAGCTGATTTAAGAACTTTTCCAACATTGTTTTTATTATACAAGATTTTTACTGTATCAGCTGACTTTAAAACTTAACTATATATTCCATGTAAAAATCAACTCCACTATTTGTTCTCAGCATGAGTGAAGTCTAAAGGACAGAACAGAATTCTAGGACCATCACAGTCTAATATCCCTCTCGGGTATTTGACAGGATATTTTCTTGGGGTCTTGACTCAGTTTATCAATTTACAAATAAGCCTGGGCCTCTCTATGACTTTGAATATGGACATCAGTGTACATGTGTGAGTGTATGCTTACAACTCATCTATCAACTTAGAAGCATCTTCAAACTCCTGGAAGTGAGAGACTATTTCCATTTTACAATAATATGAGTATGTACGATGGTCTCTGTGGTTACCTAATAAACACCTGTGGCCCAGTTTATTCCCACTGCTTTTCTAATCTCAAATTGTAATTGCAATTTCATATTTAAGGAGCTCAGTTAAACACCCGAGGTGTGCCAAACCAAATCCCCCCCACAGACACACCACAGGGCTGGTGAAACTATCCCACGGGGTCCATGCAATAATTAGTTCACTGAAGTTGCCCAGTCTTTCTCCAGCTTCACCGCAGCCTGTGGGCGATGGACATTCCATTTTGGGAAATGATTCATATAGAACTTAATCCTAATAATACCTTAGATTTGCTGGGCATATTATAAATTTCATGGTACTTTCACATGCATTATCCTCATAATCCGCCTGGGAAGTATATTGGACAGATATTATCCCCATTTCATTGAGGAAAAACCCAGCTCAGAGAGGACATGAGATTGGCCTAAGGTCATATGATGAATCAACAGCAGAGTTGGAACCAATAGCCATGAACAATTCATTAGACAAGGATAGAATAGAAAATCTTTAGAATTATCATAAAAGGATTCATCAGACAAATATGAGGAAAACAGTCACAATTCATTGAGTACCTACTATGTGCTGGGCATTATGAGAGGTACTTTATGTATACTACCACATTCAAGGTCACAGAAAACGTGTGGGGTTGTGATTATGTGGGAGAAATGGCTTTTTATTATCCCATTTTACAGAAAAGGAAATTAGAGTTCAAAAGGATGAGTAATTCATTCAGAGTACTGGGAGGACGTCTATTCACTGTCCATTTTATTTTAGTTTTTATTTTTAAAATTTATTTAACTGACAAATAAAAATTGTATATATTTATGATACACAACATGATGTTTTGCTACATGTATAAATTGTACAATGGCTAAATCAAGCTAATTAACATATCCATTTCCTCATGTACTTCTTTTTTGTTAGAAGAACACTTAAAATCTAATCTCTAAGCAATTTTCAAGTATACGATATACTAACTATAGGCACCATGTTCTGCAATATCTCTCTTTTTCCTCCAATCTAACTGAAATTTTGTATCTGTTGACCAACATCTTCCCAATCCCTCTCTCTTCCCCCAGTCCCTGATAACCACCATTCTGCTCTCTGCTTCTGTGAGTTTTTGACTGTTTTTGATTTCACATATAAGGGAGATCATGTGGTATTTGTCTTTCTGTGCCTGGCTTATTTCACTAAACATAATGTCCTTCAGGTTAATCCATGTTGTCACAGATAACAGAATTTCCTTTTTGAAGGCTGAATAGTATTCCATTGTGTTCATATACTGTATTTTCTTTATTCTTTCATCTATTGATGGACACTTGGGTTGATCCCATATCTTGGCTATTGTGAATAGTGCTGAAATAAATGTGGGAGTGTGGATATCTCTTCAACATAGTGATTTCATTTCCTCTGGATATATACCCCATAGTGGGAATTGCTAGATCACATGGTAGTTCTATTTTTTAGTTTTTTGAGGATCTCCATATTTTCCCATAATGGCTACATTTATTTACATTCTCACGAACAGTGTACAAGGGTTCTAGTTTTCTGTACATTCTCACCAACATTTATCTTTTGTCTTTTTGATAATAGCCATTTTAATAGGTATGAAGTGATATCTCATTTTGGTTTTAATTTGCATTTACCTGATGATTAGTGATGTTGAGCATTTTTTCATGTGCCTGTAGGCCATCTGTATGTTTTCTTTTGAGAAATGTCTATGCAGGTCCTTTCCCCATTTTTAAATTGAGTTATTTGTTTTCTTGCTATCAAGTTGTTTGAGTTTCTTATATATTTTGGATATTAGCCCCTTTATCACATACGTGGCTTGCAAATATTTTCTCCCATTCTGCAGGTTGTCTCTTCACTCTGTTAGTCACCATTCCTTTTATAAGAATATCCCAGAATGGGGCCGAGCCCGTGGCGCACTCGGGAGAGTGTGGCGCTGGGAGCGGACGGGTTCGGATCCTATATAGGGATGACCAGTGTGCTCACAGCGCTCACTGGCTGAGCGCGGTGCAGCCGGTCTCAAAAAGGACAAAAAACAAAAACAAAAAACAAACATAAAAAGAATATCCCAGAATGAATAGATTACCAAGCCCCAGTCATTTTTTTTCTTTCTTTCTTTCTTTTTTTTGAAGACGTATGGGGATCTGAACCCTTGACTTTGGTGTTAGTGTTATCAGCACCACACTGTGACCAAGTGAGCCAACCGGCTGGCCCTGCCCAGTCATTTCTTCACCTCGGGTCAGCATCTACTTCCTTCTGCTCAGCCCCCACCCTCATTACTGATCTTCATTTTAGTTCACCTTCAACTTCATTCTCAACCTCAACCTCATTCTCAGTCTTCATCTTTTTCTAGAATCATTCTCAATAAATAATATTTGATGATAAGGAATTTTATGTTTCCTGAGTAACCCCACCTACTCTCCAACTTGCCAGCACAGATCCTGACATGCCGTCTTCCTCACGCCAGTCTGTAGAGAATTCTTTTAAAATATTTCTGTTGAATAAGTTTGTATGTTGTTTTTTCCATTAATTTTAAGCCCCCTCAGATAGGAATTAGGGCTGTACTTTGCTCTCGAGGCTGAGAAGCTAGCATAGTTATTCTTGCACTGTGAGAGGTTAATATATTTTTGTTCCTGGTGATGTTAGGATTATGTTCACATGGGATACACAGGACTTCTTCCCTGATCATTTTCATTTGCTTTTCGTGTTGGATCCAGAAGTTTATCATCTTTTCTTATTTTCAGGATACATTTTTTACAATTACCACTAGATTTTACTCAATGTATTCTTTTATTTATTCAACAAACATTTATCATGCTAGGTAACAGGAATACAAAAAGAATAAGACATGATCTCAGACTTCAAGTCTACTGGCATCAGCTAAGTTTTTCTAATTATGAATGCATTTTATTTTGGCTTTGTAGTTGTTTTGCAAGACGAAATTTGACTTGAAAGGATAACTACAATTTTGTGGAAAATTGTTGAATTCTTCTTGCAAGAATCCACAGAGACATTCACTTTTGGGGTCTTAATGTGATTCTTTGACAATGGTCCTTTACCCACAGTATAGCTGTGTTTGCTCTATTTGACATGCTTCACATTTCTCTAGCATTCAGCCAGACTCCTCTATTTCCTTCTCATGAGGAAGAAGCTTAGGTTGGACACAAGGGCCTCCCAAAAGTAGTAAGATGCCAAATAAAGATTAGAAACAACTGTATAAAAAGAAAGAAAAATGGAGAATCTTTCATGAGTCATGGTCTTTACCTTATAAGAGGATTTACTTACTACATCGGAATATCCCAGCCACAAATAGTTACAAGATGCCCGTGGCTGGGGAATAGGACAGAGTTGTGGAGTTCTAGCAGGACTGAATCTCGGTGGAGAGATGCATGCTGCCCTTTCTTTTAAATGTTCTGATTTAGAACTGGGGTGGATCAGTGTGTGAAAAGAAAAGACAGGAAGAGGGTTCCCTTTCCTAGAACCTTCCAATTAGGAAGATGCTTTCTTACATCTATAGACATCAGACTAAATAAACATCATCTTGTTTCTGAGAGCATAAAGAATAAATTTTTTTGAAGTGCTCCTCCGGAACCTTCCAATTAGGAAGATGCTTTCTTACATCTATAGACATCAGACTAAATAAACATCATTTTGTTTCTGAGAGCATAAAGAATAAATTTTTTTGAAGTGCTCCTCCACCCCATAGAATCTATCAAGATAATTGTTTGATTATATTGTTATTATTGTTGCAATTCTCATCATTCCATGTAGTTCACTATGGTGGTTTTAAAGTATAGACCAGAGTAACAAATATTTTAGAATAAGGGGGGTATTCGATAATTCTGTGCATGTAAGAAGTTGGCATGCATCCTTTGTCCAGTATCTTTACCCTTTCCTATATTTTTATTTGTTTTTCTAGATCCTTCATAATCAGGGGCTACCTTATCTTCCTAAACTTATTTTCCATATGGTTCCTCAATCAAAACCCCTCTCACAGGTTAGGTCAAGTTTCCTTACTTTGGTTCCTCCCCCACAGGATACAAATCCCTCCCACAGTTCCCCTTGGGAGGCATGCCTTTTCTGCCTTTCCCAATCCTTTCCTTCCTCCAAGGTCTACTTTAGACCAGTGTCCTCCATCAAGTCCTCCCTGACAGCTCCTGCCCAGTTCCCTCTTCCTTCTCTGACCTCCTAGTACACAATAGTATGTGATAATTATAGCCTTCATTGGCCCAGTGGTTGACAGAACACCGCATTCACTTTTGATTTTTGCAAGCCCCTGAGGTTGGTAAAGAGAATTTTCGTGTCCCCTCAAAGAGAAGGAACAACCAGCCCAAGGTTATATCACAAGTAAGTGGCAAAACTGGGATGTCAACGCAGGTCTTTGATGTCCAAAGCTTTGCCACTACAATCTTTTGTTTCTGTCTTACACCTCTATACCTCAACAATGCCTAGTTCAGTATTGAGAAAAATTAGATGCCCCAATAACTATTTGTAGATGGCTCTATTGACCTTGTCAGATCTTCATCTTTCTTCCTACACGCCACCTGCTCCCAACTCAAAGTGGCTGCTTCTACTTGTCATGAACCATGAGTGTGCGTGAGTGAGAGTCTGCAAAGCACCAGAGGTGGAAAGTCTGCTTTTTCCAGACATCATCTGTGATGGAAGCCATGTTGGGGAGTGAGGCTGGGGTCTATAATCCAGGGATGCTGTCTGTGAGGGGCACAGTCTCCCTGAAGGGCTAGACAGGGGGATATCTCTAAGGCATAGCAGAATGAGGACATGATTTCACTTGCTTGTTATGAGGATTTTTTAGAACCAAAGAAAAAGGGTATTTAAAAAACATTGGCAGAATAAATCTCTCTCCTTTGGCTGAGTGACATTTCATGCCTGCTCATATCGTTATGTCAGTCTTTGAAAAATGAAGAGCTAAAGCACTCTCTTTTCTCACTAGACAAAAGGAAGAGCTGGGTGTTTCCCCACTAGGAGACCCCACTGTGATGAGTGAAGCATTAGGACTGAAGGTGAGTCACTGGCATTGGGAGGGTGTGGGTGGGGGCATCAGAGCTTTCTCCTGAGTTTTCAAAGCCAGCAAATGTCCTTAGGGCCATAGTTACACACACCTGTTGGCTGCAACCAGTGCAAGGCTCAGGGAGAATCTCCAGCTGTCTTTAGTTCTTTTAAAATGGATCTTCTCCAGATCAGGTGGGCTAGTGTTTTATTTTTCGATAATGTTTTAAAAATTTAGGATTCACGGGCCAGCCCGGTGGTGCACTGGAGAGTGCGCCGCTTGGGAGCACAGCGGCGCTCCCGCTGAGGGTTCGGATCCCATGTGGAGACCAGTTCCCGCTCACTGGCTGAGCGTGGTGCGGGTGCAACACCGAGGGTTGTGATCCCGTTGCTGGTCAGTAAAAAAGACAAAAAGGAAAAAAAAAATTTAGGATTCACAAGAAGTTGCAAAATAGTACAGAAAATTCCTGTACATCCTTCACCCAGCTTCCCTCAATGATATCTTATCATAGATATTTGTTATTAGTGTGGTATTTAAGAACAAATAATTTATTATTATCTGTTATAGTTCTGGGTGTTGAACTCAGTTGCATAGTTTTCATGTGGGGTCTATCAGATGCCTTGGTTGCTATCAGATGGCAGCTGAGGCTCGAGTCATCTGGAGGCTTCTTTACTTGTGTGAAGCTGGTCTGGTCAGGCATCTCTTTCTCCATGTGGCCTCTGCAAGTGGGTAGCTCAGGCTTGCTAACAGCAGGGTAGTCTCAGCATGACCAGATTTCTTATATGGTGTCTGGCTTCCACAAGAGCAATTGCTCCAAAGACCTGGGTAGAAGCTGCAAGCTTCTCATGATCTAGTCTTGAAAGTCCCAGAACATCACTTCTGTCACATTCTATTGGTATAACAAGTCACTAAGGTCAGCTAGATTCAAGGAAAGAGGAACTAGACCCTACATGACAACAGGAGAAGTAGCAAAAAATTGACAGCTATATTCAATCCACTGCAACTGTCCTGTAGTTTGGTGGTCACCAAGTGAGTAGACAAGCATGTGAAAGAAGAGATTATTACAGGTGTTGTCAAGGTCATTAGTAGGATAAGTCCTTATGTCTAATTGGCCCTATGAGAATTTTTATTCAGTCACAGTGTCAAGCACCGGGAGGCAGTATATGTTTTTTGACAGAGTAGTTGAATCACCTTCTCAACCCATAGGTAGTAAATGGAAATAAGCATGAAAGTAGTAAAGATCTCTGTGGACTTTAGGGTAAACCCTGGAATTAGCTTTGCACTGCTGTACATTCCATTCTCCGAATAGGCTGGAATCTATCAAATATTTTTTGCTATATTTGTGTCTGTTACAAAGTAATCTGCCTGGAATAGATCAGGCACTGTGCTAGGTGCTATGAAGGACACCAACATGACTTAAGTTCAGCTCCTGCTCTCAGAAATGTTAATGGTTCTTCCCTATCTTTCTGCTGGGGTCTTATTTTCCAGCCTGGGTGTTATGCATGACTGGAAAAATGGAGAGGACCTAGGTGATAAGCGGGAATGGTTAGGAGAAGCAATTGCCACAGTTGTGATGGTTAAAACAGGTTTGCTTGGTTATTCCATGAGGGATCAGCAGCTTGCTTCTCAACAGCAGCCCTGTTGTTGTTGTCATCGCTGAAATGTACTTGAACATCAATGCCTGTGTGCAGTATGTGAAGCTCAAACCAGGGTAATGAGTATATTCAACCTTACACAAAAGAATCACTTTTTGTGGCCCTTTACCAATTTCTTGCTAACCTCCCCCCCCCCTCCCCTTCTCCCCTCTGGTGGCCTCGGTTCTGTTCTCTCCTTTTGGTTTTTTTTTTTTTTTCTGTTCTCTCCTTTTGAAAGTTCAACAAATTATTGTGATCATTGTATCTTTCTTTTTTCTTTTATTTACTTATTTATTTTTAGCTCCCACTTATGAGTGAGGACCTGCGGTATTTCTCTTTCTGTGCCTGGCTTATTTCACTTAACGGAATTCATCCATGCTGCTGCAAATGGCAGTATTTCATTCCTTTTTGTGGCAGAGTGGTATTACATCGTGTATATACACCACATTTTCCTTATCCAGTTGCACATCGCTGGACATTTAGGTTGGTTCCAACTCTTGGCTATTGTAAATAGAGCTTCAACGACAATTTCCATTCCTTTGGGTATATAGCCACTAGTGGGATTGCTGGATCGTATGGCAACTCTATCTGTAGTTGTTTGAGGAACCTCCATACTGTTTTCCACAATGGATCAATAGCAGCCTTTATATGACTCTTTGGTGGAGAAACATCCTTTCTGGCTCTCTCTTAGGTGGCGAGCAGGGAATGAAGATTGGCATGCTGGATCTTGACTTTTTTCTCTAAACAATTTATCCTCTTCCATGCCCAGATGTCTGATGATCCAGGGAACAATTTTTTGAGCACATATTTTCTCAGTGGAAAGAAATATTCACTGAGGGGTGGGGTACATCCAACTTACGGTGGGTGGAGTTGGGCAAGTCTTTCAAGCAGGAGCACAATGAGCTCCAGTGAGGGCTGGAGAAGCGAGGAGAGAGTTAAGAATGAATCATGGGCTGCTTGAATTAAGGGAAAGGCTCGCACTGAACAACGCAACTATTTATTTATTGAACATGTGTCCCGTGATCCTCTTCCTCAGGTTAAGGATGATTATAGTTCCAGTCCTGAGGTTTGTAGGGAGGAAATTCAGTGGAGAGGAAATTAGGTAGAAAACATAAAATGGGCATGTCTGAAAATTGCAAAAAAAAAAAAAATGAAACAAAGGGCTCCACCTAGAGGTCTTTTCTGGTGATGGAAGTGGAAAAGTGGGACCCTGGTGTATCTGTCTGGGCAGTGGACTTGGGGTCTGAAGAAGAGGGGAAAGTTCATGGCCTGAGATTCCCTCATAAATGGTGTCAGATTGTAGAGATCTGGGATGATAGAATGGACCAGAAGAGAACTTTGTATGTCTAAACTGGAGAGTGTTATTAAGTGGAACCAGGAAAGGCTGCCTTAACCATGGGAGAGAAGCTAGACAACTGCCAAGGACTCAGCTATGGTGTGGCCAGTCTCTGGAAGTGTCATGTTCTTTCCTACCTCCATGCCTTCACCTCTACAGGAGCACTCTCCTCTCTTCTTGTGCCTGGATGATATGAGGTTTTAAGATTCAACCGAAGCATTAGGACCATAGGGGGGACCTTTTCTGATTATTCCCAATTTGAATTAGGGATCCCTCTTCTGTGTCCCATGTGACTAAGGTCCCATTGGACAAGAGCTGCATCAAGATAGAGATTTTGTTCATATTGCTCATTGTAACATTCCTAAAATTTGTACATTTTCAAGAAACATTTATTTACTAAATAAAATATCTCTCTTGTAGCCATTATCATAGGTATCAAAATTGTGTGTATACTTGTCTGTCTCTCCCACTAGACCACGAGCTTCCCGAAGGCGGGACCATGGCTTGTTCATCGTGGTATTCTAGCACATTATCTCAGAGTCTGGGGAATAGAGGGCGACTTATCAATATTTGTTGAATGAGTGTTAGAAAGAAGGGGGCAATTTGGGAGTCACATAGGGTTAGTGACTCTAAGCTCTGGCTCACAGGAAGAGCACCAGGGGAGCATTAAAAATACTAATGCTTAGGCCCCATGCCAAACAAATCAAAACAGTCTCTAAGGTGGAGCCCAGTCATTTGTATTTTTAAAAGCGCCATAGGTGATTTTAATGTTGATAACCTCTGGGCGAGGCTCTAAAGGAATGTCAGAATCTAGAGCAGCCAAAAGAACATTCCAGAACAGAGTCCCTGTCCACTGGACAGGGAAGAGCTTCGGTTCTTTTTCGGAACTGTGTAGGTACTAGAGCAGGGAGAGTAAGGAAAGCTGGATTCCTTCCTAGCGCTCGATGGATTCTCTCTGGGAGAAGAACTGAGGTAGCCAAATGTGCTCTGTTTTTAAATTAGGGCATTTTCAAGAACAGTCTTTGCCATAATTCCCGGGACCAGCGGAATCAGCATTACCTGGGAGCTTATTAGAAAGTGCCAAACTATTTTTCAAAGCAGTTGGACCATTTTACCTTCCCACCAACAGTGTAGGAGATGTCTAGTTCCTCCACATCTTCACCAGCCCTTAGAGTGCAATGTTTTTAATTTTACCCATTCTAATAGGTATGTAGTAATATTTCACTTTGGTTTTAATTTGCATTCCTTAATGACTAATGAAGTTGAGCATCTTTTCATGTACTTGTTTGCCACCTATATAACCTCTTTGGTGAAGTGCCTTCAAATCTTTTTCCATTTTCTTACTGCATAAGTTAATTGTTTATTATTGAGTTTTTTCTTATTGTTAAGTTTTGAAATATGTTTTGTTAAGTTTTGATTATATTCTAGAAATAAGTCCTTTATCATATATATGATTCGCAAACATTTCCTTTCAATCTGTGGCTTGTCTTTTCATTTTCTTAACAGTGTCTTTCAAAGAGCAGAGTTTTTTAATTTCGATGAAATCCAATTTATCTATTTTTTTTTTTTTAACAGAATGTGCTTTTGGGGTGTGTCTAAGAAATCTTTACCTAACCCAGGGACACAAAGGTTTTCTTCTGTATTTTTTTTCTAGTAATGTTATAGTTTTAGGTCTTATATTTAAATCTATAATCCATTTTTTTGTGTACAGATATCCAATTTTTTCAGCATTGTTTGTTTGAAAGACAATCTACTGAATTGCCTTCTACCTTTGCTGAAAATAAGTTGTTCATATATGTGTGGGACTATTTCTGGACTCTCTATTCTGCTGATCTAATTGTCTTTACTCTGATATGTTGTCTCTACTGAAATGGCAGATTTTTACCACCATTGGTTGTAACACACATGAACAGATTTCATTAAATAATGTAATATATTTTCATACATAATGTTAAATTTTCATATATATTTTCATATCTATGAAATATTTTAATATATATTTTCCATATTTTCATATATAATGTTAGATGTAGATTTTTCAGAGATTTTTAAAAATCAGGTTAAGGATACTCCAACTATTCCTGGTTCGTTGACTTCTTTTTTTTTTTTTGGTCCATACAGGGATCTGAACCTTGACCTTGGTGTTATAACATCATGCTGTAACCAACTGAGCTAACCGGCCAGCCCTGACTTTTTTTTAATATCATAAATAAATGTTGGGTTTTGTCAAATGAGTTCATTGCGTTTGTTGAGATAATTATATGATTTCTATTTTTTATTTTATTAATATGGTGAATTAAAATGATTTCCAAATGTTAAACCAACCTTGTATCCCTGGGACCCCACTTGGCCATAATATGTTAATATTTTTATATGTAAATGGATTTATTTTGATAAAATTTTGTTTAGAATTTTTGCATCTATATTCATAAGGGATATCAGTCCGTAGTTTTCTTGTCACTTCTGGTTTTGGTATCAGGGAAATAATTGGCCTCATAGAATGAGTTGGGAAGTATTCCTACGTTTTCAATTTTCTGGAAGAGTTAGTGTACAATTAATATTTCTTCCTTAAATGTCTGGTAGAATTCATTAGTGAGATCATCTGGGTCTGGAGTTTTCTTTGTGGAAAGGTTTTTAACTACAAATTCAATTTCTTTAATAGATAAAGGGCTATTCAGGTCATCTGTTTCCTCTTGAGTGAGATTTGGCAGTTTGTGTCCTTCAGGAAATTTGTCTGTTTCACGAGTTGTTAAATTTATTGGCATTAATTTTTCATACTATTCCCTCATTATCCTTTTGATAAGTGTAGGATCTGTAATGATGTTGCTGTTCTCATGTCTTATATTAGTAATTTTTATCTTCTCTTTTTTCTCATCAGTCTGGCTAGAGTTTTATTAATTTATTAATTTCATTGATCATTTCAATGAACCAGCTTTAGGTTTCACTGATTTTCTCCATATTATATTTCTTTTATTTCTGCTCTGACTTTTATTATTTCTTATCTTCTACTAATTTCAGATTGAATTTGCTCTGCTTTTTCTAGTTTCTTGAGGTGGAAGCTGAGGTCCACCAATGATTCAGATCATTGACTTGATTGAGGCCTTTCTTTTTTTCTGATAGATGTTTAGTGCTATCAGTTTTTCCCTAAGTACTGCCTTAACAGTATCCCATAAATTTTGATATGTTGTGTTTTTACTTTCTTTCTGTTAAAATATTTTTTAATCTCACTTTTTATTTCTTATTTGATTAATGGGTTATTTAGAAGTTGTCATTTAATTTCTAAATACTTGCGGATTTTCAGAGATTTTGTTTGTTTGTTTGTTTCTTTCTTTCTAACTTGATTCTACTGTGATCAGAGAACATACTTTGTATGACTTGAATTCTTCTGAATTTATGTAGACTGGTTTGTGGCTAAGTGTGTGATTTAGCTTGGTAAATGTTCCAAGTGCCCACAACAAGAATATGGATTCTTCTATTGCTGTGTGGAGTGTTCTATAAATGTCAGTGCAGTCAAGTTGGTTGGTAGTGTTATTTAACTCTTCTATGTCCTGGTTTTCTGTTTAATCTATGAATTGTTGGGACCGGGGTATTTAAATGTCAAATTATAACTGTGAATTTGTCCATTTCTTTTTGCAATTCTGTCAGTTTTTTCTTTAAGTATTTTATTTATTTATTTATTTATTGTCTTTTTTTGTGTCTGGCAATGGATCGCAACCCTCAGTGTCGCGCCCGTACCGGACCGGGACCGGCAACGGGATCGCAACCCTCAGTGCTGTGCCCGCACCTCGCTCAGCCAGTGAGCGGGAACCAGTCTGTAAGTGGGATCTGAACCCTCGGCGGGAGCGCCGCCGTGCTCCCAAGCAGCGCACTGTAGCAGTGCGCCACTGGGCCGGCCCCTGCTTTAAGTATTTTAAAGCTCTGTTATGAAATGCATAAATGTTTAGGACTGTTGTGTTCTTTTGACGACTTGACAACTCCATCCCTTGTAATATTCTTTGCTTTGAAATCTGTTCTGTCTTAAGTTAAAATAGCCACTCCAGGTTTATTTGCTAAGTGTTAGCATGGCATATATTTTCCCATCCCTTTACTTTTAATCTATTTGTGTCTTTAGATTAGGAGTGCATTTTCTAAAGACAGGAGATAGTTGGGTATTGATTTTTTTAAGTCCAATCTAACAATCTCTGATTTTTAATTGAGGGATTTAAGCCATGTATACTTAATGTTGTTATTTGTATGATTAGGTTTAAATCTATCATCTTGTTATTTGTTCCATCCTTCCTTGTGCCCATTTCTTCTTTTTCTGCCTTCTCCTGGATTAAATTTTTTGTGATTTCATTTTTTTTCTTTTTTGTTGGCTCATTGCCTATAATTCTTTGTTTGATTTTAAGGGTTATTTTAGGGTTTATAAAATACATTTTTAATATATCTCAGTCTAGCTTCAAGTGATATTATACCACTTCGTGTATATATAAGAACCTTACAGTAGTCTTTAATTTCTCTCCTTTTAACCTTTGTGCTATTCTTGCCATACATTTCACCTTTATATATGTTATAAACCTCATATTACATTATTATTTTTCTTTTGACAGTCAAGTTAGGTTTCAAAGGATTTAAATAATAATAATACTTATATGTTTACCCAATGTAATTACCATTTCCAGCTTTCTTATTCCTTTGTATAGATCCATACTTGTTTCCATATTCATTTGTATCATTGTTTCATTTGTATTCATCCATATTCATTTGTTATCATTTTTTCCTCTGCCTGAAGGACTTCCTTTAATAATTCTCTTGGGGTGAGTCTGCTGGTGATGATTATTTCAACCTTTGCTTTAGAAAGATATTTTCAGAGTATAGAATTCTTTTTTTTTTGGCAGCTGGATGGAATGAGGATCTGAGTCTGTGACCTTGGTGTCTTGGTGTTCTAAGGCTGTGCTCTAGCTGACTGAACTAACCATCCAGTCACAGAGTATAGAATTTTTGGTTGATACTTTTTTCTTCTTTCAATATTTTAATGATGTTTCTCCACTGCCTTCTCATTTGAATTGTTTCCAAAAACAAATCTGCTTTCAACCTATCTTTATTCCTCTGTATGCTGTGTCTTTCTTTCTTTCTGTTTGTTTCTCTTTTTTCTTTTCTTTCTTTCTTTCTTTCTCTCTCTCTTTTTTTTTTTTTTTGGAAACCTTTAATATTTTATTTTTATCACTGCATCTGAGCAATTTGTTAATGACATGCCTTGGTGTAGATTTTATGTGCCTTGTGCTTGGGGTTCATCAAGCTTCTTGAAGCTATGGGTTTTTATAATTTTTGGAAAAATTTTTGGTGATTATTTATTAAATATATTTTTTGCCATCTCCTTTCTTTTCCTTGGAGGACTCTAATTACATGTATGTTAGGCTTTTTGAAGAGATCACTTATGCTGTTTTTGTGTTTAAATTATTACATTTTCTTTCTTTTTCATTTTGGATAGCTCTATTGCTATATCTTCAAGGTCACTAATCTTTTCTTCTTGTGTGTAATCTGCCATTAATATCATTCAGTGTATTTTTCACCCCACACATTGTTTTCAAATGTCTGCAAATGTGTTTTCATGTCTACAACTGAACAACAATAAAACAAATAACCCAATTAAAAAATGGGCAAAGATGTTAAAGAGACATATATCCAAAGATAAAACACAAATGGCCAAAAAGTATATAAAAAGATGCTAAACATTGCTAATTATTAGGAAGATGCAAATTGAAATCACAGTGATTATTCCCTCACATCCATTAGTATGGATAGAATAAAAAAAATGACAATAAACAAACAGAAAATAACAAATATTAGTGAGAATGTGAAGAAATTGAAACAGTTGCACACTGTTGGTGGAAATGTAAAATGGTGCAGCTGCTATGGAAAACAGTATGGAGGTTCTTCAAAAAATTAAAAATAGAATTATCATGTGATACAGCAATTTCTCTTCTAGGTACATATCCCAAAGAATTGAAAGCAAGGTCTCAAAGAGATATTTGCACACCTGTTCATAGCAGCACTATTCACAATAGCCAAGAGGTGGAAGCAACTCAGGAGTCCACTGATGAATAAATAGATAAGTAAAATGTGGTTTTTACATACAATGGAACATTTTCAGCCTTAAAAAGGAAGAACATTCTGATACATGCTACAACATGGATGAACCTTGAAGACATTCTGCTAAGTGAAATGAGCCAATCACTAAAAGACAAATACTGTATGATTCCACATATATGAAGTATCTAGAATAGTCAAATTCACAGAAACGGAAAGTAGAATGCTGGTTTCCAGGGGCTGGGGGAAGGGAGAAATGAGGAATTTTTCTTTAGTGGGTATAGAGTGTCAGTTTTGCAAGATGAAAAAGTTCTAGAGGTTGGTTGTACAACAATGTGAATATATTTAACACTACTGAGTTGTACACTTAGGAATGGTTAAGATGGTAAATTTTATGTTATGCATTTTTTACCACAATAAAAAAATACACAATAAATCATAAAATAGATCATAAAGCAAAAGGATAATAAGCAAGAAATCTATTAACAATTAATATAATGCCAAAATATTTTGGGGAAAAATAACATATTGTTTGTTCCTCTAGAAAGTCCATTTTTAAAACATGTTCTTTCTAACTATATAATTATAAATGAAACAAATGGTATTTCTTTTTTAAAAAAATATATCTTCCATGTCTCTACTTAACTTTTGGAATATATGTAACAGTTATAATAACTATTTTTAATGTCCTTCTCTGCTAAATCTAACATCTGTATCTGTTCTGTGTCATTTGTTTTACATCTCTCTGGGATCGCTGTCCTTCTTTGCGTGATATCTAGTGTCTTTCAAACTATTGTTTCATATATTTTGCAGGTGTTTTTAGTTGTTTCAGCTGGGAGAAATCTGTTCTGTGTCATTTGTTTTACATCTCTCTGGGATCGCTGTCCTTCTTTGCGTGATATCCAGTGTCTTTCAAACTATTGTTTCATATATTTTGCAGGTGTTTTTAGTTGTTTCAGCTGGGAGAATAAACCACTCCCTGTTACTCCATCTTGGCCAGAAGTGGAAGTCTGCATTTAAGCTTTAAAGCATGTGTTTATCCTTAAAGTTATTTATGTATTCCATAGAATTAAAAATAATTGGTTTATATATTTCTCAAATAAAATCATAGTGTTTTTCACCTGAAATCTATTCCTGACCAAGTGAATTGCCCTTTGCTTTAAGAGCAACGCAATTGCTCACTCCAAGATGTTAGAAGAGCTGCATCTGAATATAAACCAAACCACATTAAATCACTGTGTGTGTACTTCACAATGACTGGTAAAACACAACTGTAGTTCTAGGTACAGCCACTTGAACTGGAGCAGCAGCATTAAATCTTTGTCTCACTCAAGTATGGCCATTCTGCGGTTTGCTTTACAGCTGACACGTCAAAGACATTATGAGGAAAAAGATGAAACTCAAAGGTAAGATTTATAAACATATGCTCCCTGCTCTTAGATTAAGTGTCCCTGAAGACTTCAGCCTAAAGTGGATCTCTCTAAGTCAAAATCCTGATCATGCACATGCTGATGTCTTCTATTTGGATACCAGCAGGAACTGTTAAGTGACTATGTAAATCTGACAGTAGTGAAGCACAGGCATTTATTCGATAGTGTTGAGTGGGGAAGGTACAAAATGGGAAACAGTAACAATGGAAACTTCCTGTAGACACAGAGGAATGACAAGGATATTTCAGGCATGTACTGAAGTATTAAAATATAAGTGCACTATAGAGAGAATGCAGCGTCTGGATCCTGGATTCAAGTTCTGTCTGTGACAATTATAGCTGTGTAACCTTGGGGAAGTCATTTAATCTTCTTTAATTCCCACAGTACTACCTCATAGGGTTGTTGCAAGGAGTGAATAAAATAATGTGTGCAAAGCACTCAGTACAGTGTCAGGACATAGTGAGCTGAATATAAGTGTTAGCTATTGGTATCATCATCATCATCACTGTCGCTGTTTTGGAGAATTGAATGTGCAAGGGCAGGAAGGGGTTAATGTGTGCAGCATCAACAGAGAATGCCTCCTCTAGAAGGTGGAATCTGAGCTGGGCTTTGAAGCATAGAAAGAACTTCAAATGATAAAAATGGGCAGTGATTCAGGGTGTAGGAAACAGAATGAGCCAGAGTCCAGAGAAAAAAGATTGAGGTATATGCTCAGAGAAAAAGTACGAGTCTGGGCCAGCCCGGTGGCGCACTGGAGAGTGCGCCGCTTGGGAGTGCGGTGGAGCTCCCGCTGAGGGTTCGGATCCCATGTGGAGAGCAGTTCCCGCTCACTGGCTGAGCACGGTGTGGGCGCAACACCAAGGGTTGCGATCCCGTTGCCAGTCCCTGGTACCGGCGCGACACCGAGGGTTGCGATCCCGTTACCGGTCAGTAAAAAAAGACAAAAAGGAAAAAAAAAAAAGAAGAAAAAGTACGAGTCTAACTGGAGTGTATGGCGTTGCTGAGCAGTAGGGAGAGATAAGGCTGAAGGGGAAAAAATGACAGGTTGGCAATATTTTGATGTGGCAAATGAGGGGAAAGTAGGTGTTGTGTATAACCCAGGTATAAGCTGGACATCCACATCGCCCAAGCTCAAAGAAACAAAGAACTGAAAAAAACAGTCTAACAACCAAAAAAGTATTTTAAAACTAATTCAAAATTTTACTTACTGTTCTCCAAGAGTATTAAGAAGCATGCAATTCATAAACTTTCGGAATAATTCTTAAACTTCCCTTTCCTCTCCTCAACTCTTAGATCTCACCAGCTCTGGAGGATCTGACTCTCTTCACCTCTCACTTTCCATCTCTCCTGCCCTAAAACTCTCTCAAAAGCCTCAGCCCAGGAGGCCCTTATCTTTTGTTCCCTTCCTCCTTTCTTTCTGTCTCTTCAAGTCTTGTCTCTGTTTATCCACTCTCCTCATTTTGAATCTTAGGACCATCTTGAAAAAGGCAGAGGTCTCCTAAGAAGGCAGGCTTAGGCAAGTAAAAAGAATATTCTATATGGGTGGGTGGTAGAGAGGTGGAAAACTCTTAATACATTTTTTAATTCATCACACAAAGGTAACACTAAGGCTTGAAAAAGGCAGAGGTCTCCTAAGAAGGCAGGCTTAGGCAAGTAAAAAGAATATTCTATACGGGTGGGTGGTAGAGAGGTGGAAAACTCTTAATACATTTTTTAATTCATCACACAAAGGTAACACTAAGATTTTGGGTGCTGGTGATAGGATAATGAAAGGTAAACCATAAAAGGAATAGGGAAGCCAAGAAATGGAAGAGCTTTGGGGGCAAGATGCTGAGTTTGGGGCTGACAATGGTTGCAGCTAGAGCATCATTCCAGGTATAGATGGACAAAAGAAACCTGGATAAATGGGTCAGGGATTTTAGACAGCCTTGAGCATCATCCCCAGAGAAGTGGTAGTCGATGGTGTAGGAATGAATGAGAAAAGAAAAATAAAAAAGGATAGAGAAATATGACGGTAACAGATAGAGCTTTAGAAAAACACCTACATTTCAGGGTAAGAGTTGACAGGAGGACTAAGGAAAGGGGAAATTGTTGTGTCAAAGCCTCATCCAGACCAATTCCATCAGAATCTCCAGACATGGAATTCATGCATTCATGTTGTTTAAAGGCCCCCAAGTGAGTCCATGTGAAGCCAGGGTTGAGAACCATTTTTCTAGTGGCTAACATGATGCTTAAAGGTTTTTAGGGTTTTATGGGAAAGCAATTGTTAAGGAATAAAGTCCTAGTTTTTTGGATTTAAAAACTAGAAACTCCAACATTCTCATGTTGCTGAGGAACCTGAGGCTCAAATAAATAAATAAATTTTGGACCTTAAACAAGACATTTAATGAATTTCCAACCTTTTACTCACCTCTCACTGTCGTCAACGTCAACTCCTCTCCTCTTCTCAGTTCAGTCCTCCTCACGTCCTCTAATATCCTTGCCCTGAGAATTCCTGCCTCTCTTTCCAAGGCTGTGCAGTCCTTCCAAGGGCTCTTGGTTCAGATTTTGAAACACCATATTTCTGTCAGGTTAAAGGCTCACTTGAGATACTGCTGTGGATTGGATGTCCCTCCAAAGCTTATTGAGACTTAATCCCCCTGTGGCAGTGTTAAGAGGGTGGGAAATCCTGTTATGGTCATTGAAAGGTAGGGCCTCAAAGAGGTGATTAGATTATGAGGACCATGCCCTAGTGAGTGGAATAATCCATTGATGGTTTAATGGTGGTCATGGGCATCGTTCTGATGGCTTTAACGGGAGAGTGGGTGAGAAGCTCTCTCTCTCTGCTTCTGCCATTTCACCATGTGACACCCTGCATCACTGTAGAGTTACCACGAGATGTGTTCCTTGGACTTTGGAGTTCCCAGCCTCTGAAACTGTAAGAAATAATTTTTTTCTTTGTAAACTACCCAGTCTCAGGTATTTTGTGATAAGCAACAGAAACGGACTAAAACAGGTACCTTCGGCGGCAGCAGGAGACCACGTTGTCAGAGGAAAACCGTTTAAGGGGTGTCATAACTCTGTGAGCCTGGAAGGAAGATTAACGTCTAGAAGAGAATGGGAGGGGGGCATCCTGTCTTTTGAGGTGCTGGAGTTGAAGATGCCAGGACTTCTAGCACAGCCCCCTCCTCAGAGACTCCAGCAGCTCCCTCCATGCTGTTTATAAAGTGGCGTCAAAGTCTGGGGCTGTGATGGTGAGTCCTGCCAGAGCTGATGAGAGCACAGCATTTGTGGGAATTCTGTGACTCAAGAGGCGAAAGGTCAGTTTCTTTTCACTGACAGTGTTCTTGCTGCCCGGGGGTTTATCTCTGGGAATCTTGACTGGTTTCCAGGGTCAGGCTTCACCTCCATTGTTATCTGGAAACACAGGAACAGCCCTTTTGTCGTGCCAGACTGGGTTAGACATTGGACCCCATTCCCCACGGCACTGTAATCACACCCTCCCCCGATGAGCAAAGTTCCACACTCTTCCAAAACAGCTGGAAGAGGATTTTAAAAAATACACAAACCTGCTTATGTTTCTCTCATATGCATACATTTGTGCTTGATTTATACTCTCCTCTGTATTTCATTTTCTCTCTGGCACCACAAAATTACCAATGAGTGTGATCTAACATTGAAATGCACCCTGGAGCTTGAGGACACGCCTGGAGTCCCCTGCAAACACTTGTCTTTCACTTGTCCTCATCACCACAAAATTACCAATGAGTGTGATCTAACATTGAAATGCACCCTGGAGCTTGAGGACACACCTGGAGTCCCCTGCAAACACTTGTCTTTCACTTGTCCTCACATACAGAAAGGATATGCACATATAACCCCTGAACTCACACATGCCTCCACAGCCCACAGCCACACTAAAAGTGGATTCGAGTTACACGTGTGGTGCTTCCACCTCAGCTCCCACAGTCCCACCTGGAGGTTTGTGCACACAGGGCCTGTTCATTCCTGGCAGAGCCAGCATCTATGTTCCCAGCCACATCAAAAACACACCTAAAGTCTCCTAAGAAACAAATGGCAACAGAGAAAGTTGAAAGAACAGACCTGCTCCTTCCTCTTGTCCTGAAGCAAAGCAACCAGGACCTTTGGGGCTAACTTGGTATGCTGGGTTCCAGTGTAGATTCTTATAACAGACCCTGAATTCGACTCTGAGGCCAACAGCAGCAATCTCCTCCCCAGCAATGTCTGCTGGGTTCCTCCAGCTGTCTCTGGGGCAATTCTCCCTCAATGCAAACTATTAGCATTTCCTGTTAAAACATTTCTAATAAATAAATGAATACATCATCTTCCCAACCCGAAGCAGGTCTGAAAGCTGCCTATGAGCTACTCCGAGCTAAGGGCCGACACGGACCACCCAGCACCAGCCCACTGGCCCAGGGCCAATGCTGCTTTTGTTTGAATTCCTGTATGAGTAACTCCTCAAGCTGACGCCAGCCAAACTCAGTGAAATATTATTTTTAATATTAAATAAATAGCTGGTGGGGCGTGTTAATCTTTTTTTTTTTTTGCTTGGTAAATTGGAAATATTATTTTTAATATTAAATAAATAGCTGGTGGGGCGTGTTAATCTTTTTTTTTTTTTTTTGCTTGGTAAATTACAGCATTGCAATCTAGAAGCCGTCTCTTGTATCCAGATTTCCTCAGATAGCAGAAGGAAGGTTGACATTCTCTTTGACCTTCCTCATGGAGCACTTACTCCCCAAGAGACAGAAAAGTCCCAGTTGGTGTTCACAGGACTCTATTTGGAGTAAGCTGGGACTTCAAATGGTAACAAAGCTTGATCACCAACCATTTCTGTTAATTTTTCTAACTTATTGTTTCCTTTCTTTTTTTTGGTGGCTGGCCAGTCTGGGGATACAAACCCTTGACCTTGGTTTTATCAACACCACACTCTAACCAACTGAGAGCTAACTGGCCAGCCCCCTATTTCCTTCCAATACACAAAAAATACATGCTCTTTATAGAAAAATTGGAAAGCACAGATAAACAAGAAGAAGCTGAAATGAATTACCCGGTGAGATAATTACTGCTACATTTGGTGAATACTCTTCCTGGCTTTTATATATTTATATGAATACATCGTACTCATTGTATGTTGATTTGACAAAAATAGACTCACATTGAACATATGTATATTTTTTACAGAGAATTAACTTTGGGCATCTATTTTTGTGCCAATAAATACTCTCCTAAAACTCTACTCTTAAGGGCTGCATAAGACCCTATCCTATGAACACGCCACAGTGTACTCAGTAGTCTCCCATTGTTGAATATTGATGTTGTTTCCAAGTTTTTGCTACTGTAAACAACACTTCAGCAAAAAATCCTTGTAAGTAAATCTTTGCTTACATTCTTAATTATTTTCTTAGGATAAAGTCCCCAAAATAGAATTTTAAGGCTTTGGCTACATGTTGCCAAATTGCCCTCAAGAATGAGTATACCAATTTACATACCCCCCTAGGGAATCAGCATGTCCCCCAGCTTGTACCTCTGCCACACTTCATACTAGTCTTCAAAAACCATCTTTGACAATTTAAAAAAAAAAAAAAAAAAAAAAAAAAA
>NW_007726864.1:215825-249177 GCF_000696425.1 Galeopterus variegatus | reverse complement strand
GAATCAGCATGTCCCCCAGCTTGTACCTCTGCCACACTTCATACTAGTCTTCAAAAACCATCTTTGACAATTTAAAAAAAAAAAAAAAAAACAAGAGCAGCCAAGCTTAAACATGTAACAGGAGAGGTGAGCGATATAGAACTTCTGCCGGTCTGAGTGGTGGGTGTTTGCAGTCTTGGTCAGTGAAGGGGCCAGATGGACAAGGAGCCCCTGACTGTGATGGCATCAGAAAGGCTCAGCCAAGTGAGAAGACACTTTGACACTCGGATCAACTGGATGAAATAAGTGCTCAGAAGCCCTAAAGTGAGCCGAGACAAGAGGCTCTGCCTCAGAGTTTCCCAAAATGTATTCTTAATGAGATTCATTTATTTGGAAGGAAAAGACACTGAGGTCAAGACACTTGGGGAACACTGGGATAAGCCAAGTTAGAACAGTTTCTTTACAGCAGACTTTCTCAGAACCTGTGGAATGCTAGCAGGCATGCTGGAGCTCCAGGAAGGGAATGTGGTATGCAATGTCTTCTGAGCCTATTTAACCATTGATCCAGGCCCCCCCCCATCTTTCTTACTTTCCACCAAGTATCTCATGGATCTAGTGCTGCTCCACTAGATCTTGTGGATCTAGTGGAGCACGTCTAATGCGTAAGGGGAAAATGGTTTTCACAGAAAGAGTAGAGAATAGGATAGGACAAAAAAGAAGGGATGGGAGAGAGAAGAAGAAAAGGGGAGGAGAAAATGAAGAAGAAGGGAAGGAAAATTAGAAGAGGGACAGGAAAGAAACACAAAGAGAAAGGAAAGGAGAAAGAGATGCAAAGAGAGGGAGGAAAAATTTAAGAGAAAAAGGAAAAGTAAGTGGGGAGCAGAAAAAAAGGATCAACAGAGAGGCCCTTGTTACGAACCACCTCCCCACTGCTTTTAGGAGAGACCTGGGTGCCTGTAATCTCTTTCATGCTCATCACCTCTGGAAGCCACCCCAACTCCCAGCATGTCACTCTCCAAAGCAGTTTTCTCTGGAATGTTCTCATCTCACAGCCCCTTCCTCAATAGCTATTACTTACAATGCAAGAATTCATTTGCAAGGGAAGCTCAGAACAGAGAGGAAAATGGCAGGCCTTAAAGAAACCCAGGAAAAGTAAAATATAGAGTAAGAAATTCCAAAAATATTTAGTCACTATGTCTTTTATGTTTGTTGTGTAGCCTTATGTTGAAGCACAGTAGGACATGACCAGAACAAACAAACGCACTCTCCTCAGCCAGGAAGCCTAGCTGCCTAAAGGGCAGACGAGGCAAACTGACAGTGTTTAAACACCAGCTGGGCCTTTCACCCAAGAGGGCCTGCTTTCAAGAAAACTGAAAGCACCAAAGTGGCAAAATAAATTCCTAAAAGCTTAAATGCAGTGCATGTACACAGTGCATAAACCCTTTAGAATTCCACAGTAAAAAGACATTTAATTATTTAATAGAAGCTATCTGTTAATTTTTAAAAGTCTCAAGTAACACATACTGAAATAGAAATTAGGCATTTTGAAATAAACTCATGATGTGTTCATCCAAATCTGAAGCCCCTTGAATTCTCAGAAATATAGGGTAGGATTTGAAGCAGTTACGTAAAGATTGATATTGTTTCATTTGAACCGTGATTCCCAACCTCTTTTAATCACCAAGATTCCTTTTTTAGCATTGTTCCCTGCAATCAGTCACTTATCTGAGGTCATCATTGTGTACACATGTATACAATGCTCACAGGTTCAACTGGCATGCTGGACTGTCAGGTCAGCCAATAACATTCCAGAAATTTGTGTGATTTCAACTAATGTAAATCATAGTGACTAGCATGACACACCTAGGGCGAATGGAGTTGATACTACTCTACCCAAAAGGAAAGAAAGTTGACATTTATCAACCTAGTCAACTCTGTCACAGATGAGGAGTTGAGCCTTCATGTTAATGAAAATAAGACATAAACCATTATTACAGACTTTGTAAATGCTCTGGGAGTCCAAGACCCCAAGGACGGAAACCCCCACATTTGAGATATTTCTGAAAACCTCCCAGCTTTCAATAGTGCTTTCTTTAGAGTTGACTCATCTTGAGCCTCTACACCAGGGATGGCTAGTGACAGACAGCACGACTGCTGCTGCTCTCATTTCCCGTGCCTGGGGCAGGCATGGCTAACCCATCTCTGCACTCCTGCCCATTGAGTGCTTTTTTACTTNCTGTCACAGATGAGGAGTTGAGCCTTCATGTTAATGAAAATAAGACATAAACCATTATTACCGACTTTGTAAATGCTCTGGGAATCCAAGACCCCAAGGACGGAAACCCCCACATTTGAGATATTTCTGAAAACCTCCCAGCTTTCAATAGTGCGTTCTTTAGAGTTGACTCATCTTGAGCCTCTACGCCAGGGATGGCTAGTGACAGACAGCACGAGTGCTGCTGCTCTCATTTCCCGCGCCTGGGGCAGGCATGGCTAACCCATCTCTGCACTCCTGCCCATTGAGTGCTTTTTTACTTCTCAATACAGTGTTCCAAGCAACTAACAAACCAGAGCTGGTGCTGAAGAGGAAACCATCTTGCTTTTCCTGCTGCGCCCTATGTCTTAGGTGATTTGTTCTTAAGGCAAGTATGAGGGATATAGTCTTGGGATTCCCTGAGTAGGGAAGCTCAAGATCTCATAATAAAAATGGAACATGTAGAAATGAGGGGAGCTAAGCAATGTAGAGTCATGTGAGAATAAGGACCTGGCTTCTCTCCCACTCCCACTGACCGCTGATTGTAAATATAAATNATAAATTCTCATCCCTTTTAGGGCCGGTCCATGACTCACTTGGGAGAGTGTGGTGCTGATAACACCGGGGCCATGGGTTCGGATCCCTATGTAGGGATGGCTGATTAGCTCACTTGGGAGAGTGTGGTGCTGACAACACCAAGTCAAGGGTTAAGATCCCCTTACCCGTCATCTTTTTTTTAAAAAAAAATCTCATCCTTTTTTCCTCTTGTACTCCTCTTCCTAGCACGGAAACAAAGATTGGACGAAAAAGTATCAGAGTGGATAGGAAAGGTTAATCCAAAAATGTATGAGTCTGGACTGGGGAAGCTTTCAAAGGGGTATTGGGATAATACTGATATGGCCACAGGGTCAGGGTTTCCTGGTCTCCCAAGTCCTTTCTCTCACATTAATTAATCGGAGCTTGACAGCCCTGTGAGAAAGGCAGAGAAGGTTTCATCCTTCCTTTGACTCATGAGGAAAGAAAAGCTTAAAGAAGGCAAGTGATTTTTCAAGGTCATATGCCTAGGAAGGGATGGAATCAGAAAAAGAGCCTGGATTTAAAACTCTGAATCCAGTGCTCTTTCTGATGCACTGCACTTCCTGTGTTGGGGTGTAAGCATCCCAGGGCAGGCAGGGTGGGGCCAGGAAATTATTTCAAAGATTTGGGATTAAATGACCCTTCTCAAAGATTTCTAGGGAAACATTTTGATGTAAAAATATAAAGACGCATTACAAAGTAGGATCCACAATTTGAACTTATTTTTATGATAAAAGTTTTCAGAGATATTGGCACTAATGGTAATGAGCTTGCTGGGCACACCTCAGACTTTCTTTTCTGATCTTGTGCTTTCATTGTTCTCTGCTGTTCAGTGGAAAGGGTGAGAAGTATTGCTCTTCACCATGCCGCCTTGCATCTCTTCTTTCTTCCTTCTCTTCCTTTTTCTCCTACTTGTTCTTCTTTGCCTTCATTTATTTAGGTGATATTGCCACTCTCCCAGCACCCCAAATGCAGCTTGTTTATGAGATCATTTCAGAGGCATGGGGCTGCCATCAGGACTGCAGTTATGGGAGGGGCTGACTCTCCCAGGGGTGATGCAGAAGGTGTTGAGAAGAACTTGCAGTTGAACAATATGTATCCTCAGGTGGGCTGCCGTAACAAAACACCATAGACCAGGTGGCTTAATCAGCAAAACTTTATTCTTACTATTATTGCAGTTATGGAGGCTAGAAGTCTGAGATCAGGGTGCTAGCATGGTCAGGTTCTGGTGAGGGCTCTCTTCTTGGCTTGCAGATGGCTGCCTTCTTGCTGTGTCCTTACATGGAGGAGAGAGCTCTCTAGTGTGTCTTCTTATAGGGATACTAATCCCATCACAGGGGCCCCACCCTCAGGATCTCATCTAAATCTAATTACCTCCCAAAGGCCCCATCTCCAAATACGATCCCATTGGCAGTTAGGGCTTGAACATCTAAATTGGGGGAGTGGGGGACACAATCCAGTACATAGCAATCAGTTAGGATGATTTATGAGTCACAGAAGACCCAACTCAAAGATATTTAAACAATAAATGGCATCTGTTGGCCCAGATAACTGGAGGCAAATTAAGGTGGGAAGAGTTGCTCCTGAACAGGATCAAGAACAGCCTGAGCTATGTCATCAATGACTCTGATGTTTCTAGCATTGCCTTCATGCTAAGACTGCTTATTCTTTCTACGTAGAATGCCTAAGACTTTATGCTTCCTCGTTCATCTCCAGTAAACGTGTCTCATCAGTTGGAATTATGTCATGGGTCCGTTCCCAAATCAATCACTGTGGTCTGGATGGTGAGCTTTACTGATTCACTTAAACCAATTCTGAGAGCTTGTAGTGGATTGAATTATGTCCCCTCAAAACTCACTGAAGCTTGAATTGTGTCCCCCGAGTTTTATGTATTAGAAACTTAGCCCCCACTAAGTTTTCCAGAGGGTAGGAAATCCTATTACGGTAATTGAAAGGTGGAGCCCTGAAGAGGTGATTGGATTGTAGGACCAGGTAGTAGTGAACAGATTAAAAATGGGGCCTGGTTCTGAGGGCTTTAGAAGAAGAGGAGGGTCTGTCTGTCTCTCTCTGCTCCACCATTTTCACAATGTGATACCCTGCCGTCACTGTCACCACCAAGAACTTGGCCAGCTATGCTCCCTGGACTTTGGTCTTTCTATCCTCAGAAACTGGAAGCAATACATTTTGTTTTCTTATAAATCACCTAGTTCAGGTATTTTTGTTATAAACAACAGAAATGGACTGATACAGAGCTGGAGAGTCAACCCATTCAATTTCTGTAGCTGCGTCATAATCAGGGAAAGAAAAGAACAGAGACGATAGGAGATGACTATGTTGCTCACTTCAATTTTCTCTTCAAAACTGTCCAATTCAAATTGTTGACAATGTCTGGCACATGGCAAGTTCTCAGTAAATATGTATTACGTAACTGATGGCTGGCTGAGTGTTATGAACTATTGTGAACATCCTGGGGAGAGGTAATAAAGACACGGACCCTACGGAAAGCATAAAGTGAATGCTGTCAATCTTTAGGTCAACAACCCTCTGAACTCTTACGTTGTGGCAACACAAAGGAATTCAAGAAAGGGGCAGGAGTCCCTGGCCCTGAAAGCTGCATTTGGGGTTTCATTGGGACCACACTGCATCTGCATCTGCTCCATCTTCCAGACCTTAGAAGAGTCACTTTCATCCTTCTTTCATGTGGAGACTGGCACTGGGTTATGCAAGCCTGGTTGGACCTGAATTTTTGCTTTACTTAAAACAGTTACTTTGACTTATATCCACAAATTACTTTGAAAATGACTTGGGGATATATCTAGTTTAAAAGCTGGGAGTCCATTATGCTAAGTGAGATAAGCCAGTGACAAAAAGACAAACACTGCATGATCCCACTTATGTGAGGTACCTAGAGTTGTCACATTCAGAAAGACAGAAAGTACATGGTGGTTGCCAGGGGCTGGGGAATGAGGAGTCACTGTTTAATGTACAGAGTTTCAGTCTGAGAAGATAAAAAGAGTTCTGGAGATGAACGGTGGGGATGGCCGCACAACAACATGAAGGTACTTAATGCCACTGAACTGTACACTTACAAATGGTTAAGATGGAAAATTTTATGTTATGTGTATTTTACTATAATTCTTTAAAATTGGGAGTTATGTTGGATTTCCTTTTTTACCTTACTTTTACCATCATATTTTTTTAAAGCTCTTTTCTATTCCTATTATAGACATGTTACTTGGGCAGTCAGCAAACAACATTATTCTTTTTCCTCTCCAGGCACCAAGATTTTTTTTTTCTGGCCGGTAAAGGGATCTGAACCCCTGACCTTGGTGTTATAACACCACACCCCAACCAACTGAGTTAACTGGCCAGCCCCCTTTTAAAGATTAAATATAGACCCTCTATTGAAGTACTCTAGATTACTTCCCAGACTTACTATGTGTTATTTTTCTGCTAAAATCTTTTCCATTTCTATCTTCCCTGATAATGGAATTCTTTTGCAGTTTCTTTTTCTTTTCCCAATGAACTAACTCTAGTGGCTATTAGAGTTACCATTGTCACACATTTTCTTGGGAGGGTCAGAATTGCCCAGCCAAGTTTGGGGTAGGATACAGCAAAAGCCAAATTCTATCACTTACTGGGGCTGCAGCCTGAGTGTCACATTCTTCCCCAGGCACTCAACAGTCACCTGCTCTGCCAGGCCCTTTAGGAGCATGATTTCATGGGGTTGTCGCAGCTTCCCTGTGAGGTCTGCACATCATCACCATCATACACGGGGACTCTCAGAGAGGTTCAGCAACTTGTTCAAATTTCATAGCTTGTATCCTGGGCTGCAGATCCTGGTAATGTCTCTCCTTCTGTATTACACTGCCTCCACCCAGTCTTTTCTGCCTACTACAGGGCATTAGGATATCCCCATCTCTGATCTCCCAGGGTACTGACTTTTTTTGCCTTTGGGGGGAGACTGAAAAGCCTGCTGGGAGGAGTACCCAGTCTTTTCTGCCTACTACAGGGCATTAGGATATCCCCATCTCTCATCTCCCAGGGTACTGACTTTTTTTGCCTTTGGGGGGAGACTGAAAAGCCTGCTGGGAGGAGCGGTGGTGGAAGCCCCTGCGGTAAGAGATGAGTCATCATGCTTTCCAACTCACCTCCCACTTTCTCCCAGCTGCATCTGCCCACTTCCCTCGGTTCTCCAGCTGCCACAACCACATCTAACCCAAAGGACACTTCAGTCCTCTCCTTGAGCCAACCTGGGTGGAGACAAATCCCCTTCTTCCCTTCATTCAGCAGAAACTAGGATAGTACTTTTCAAAAGTAAAGCAACATTTACTGCAAAAGTTGAAGCCAAACCAAACTGCAACCAGCAAAGAGAAAAGCATCAGAGTAGCTGTACTGGAAGGATCCTCTTCATAATTGAACCCCAGTCCTTCCAGAGTGGCTAAGGGTTAACTTAACTGCAGTTCTCCCCATCTGCACTCCCAAATCCCCTCATGGGGAAGCAGAATCCGATTCCTTCGTCCTTCCAACAATAGATCTGACAGGCTGGATGGACCATTGCCCCGCAGGAGGTAACCTTCACATTTCTCCAGGGTTAAAGTAACATGACCAATTTCCATATCTGGAACCTAGTGTCCTTCTGTCCTGTTGAGGGGCAGAGGGACACTGACATATTGAACCTTTGGTGTGAGAGGAACTTGACAGGAGTTTAAGTTTAAGAGAACTTGACAAGGCCACCCCCACTAACAAAATTCCGTAAGAATTAGAGTGTGTGCAAATTCCAGGACCGCCTACAACTGGCTGTGAGACCTCAGGCTGGGCAAATTGTTCAGCCCTTTTAAGTCCCAGTTCTCTCCTGTGGAGGGGATCAGACAGGATTGAACTGGGAAGTGCGCACAGCACTCAACAACCCCTCCCCCCCAACATTCCCATTATTAATGACCTTGACTCTGTGAGCTAGGTGTCAGTACTCCACACAAGAGGCAGGCTTTGAACAAGGTCTGCTGAAGAAAAGGCCCAGGTTCTTCCTGTTTTCGTATTGCTGAGGCCCTCATCTGAGCACGTGTTTTCATACTGTCTTGTACCGTTACCAGACTATGCATTTGTGGAGGCCATAACAGCCCTAAGTAAACAACTGTTTGAACTGAATGCATGAATGCCCATGTTAGAAAAGGAGAGGAAATGATCTGAATTTGAGAAACAGCAAAGCGGTATACCAGAGGCTAATAGACTAACTCATTTAGACAGTCAGTTAACATTTACTGAGTATTCACAAGGTTTCTAGCCCTGTTCATACAGATTCCACCATTTTGGATACCTGGAGGGACCAGGGGGGTGGGGACAGGTTGCTGTGACCAGAGGAATGGGAACCTTGGTCTAAAAAGAAATCTGAATTATAATTTTTAATATTATTTTCTTATTGTCAGATAATTGTAATCCTCAAACTAGGTTAGAAAGTATTGTTAGATTAAGTAAAAAATGATAATATAATATAATTTGTAATAGCTATATTATTCTTACGTGAAAACATTTCTCTCCTTGGTTACATGGATCCTGGTTACTTTGCATAATCTCACAAAGCTAGTGACTTTAAATTCTAATTAGTGTAGAGTACAAGTGAAGGTTTTTGTTGGACTGTTGCTATGGGCATAAAGTAGTTGAAAAGAAGACACAGTGCCTAGGATTAGAGAGAAAGATTCCAGAGAGTAGGACTTCTCGTCTTGAAGATGGTCAGTGTCCTTGACTCAGTCATTTATTTGATTTGAGAAAGAGACAAGCAGCACAGGTAGGAATCCCAAAGGTCAGGGGCACATGCAATTAGTTGGGGGTACACCACCATGGCTGCCAAGGCTTGTTACAGTCAGGGTTGTAGATAGATAGGTGGAGAGGGGGGAGAAAAGGGAGGATCTCAGGGCCAAGAATCCCTCAGTGTAGGCACCTGCAGGTTTTGACAGGTAAGAGAACAGGCAGGTTAAAGCAGGTTGGATCACAGATGACATGGTGAGAAAGGGTTCAGAGGAGCAGCTCCCGGGCAGGAAACCTCAAAATTACTGTTAAAGTGAGAGTGAGATGAATCCAGGGACCTCACTCCTCTTGCAGTCAGTCTTGAGTCATTAAATAGATTCTGGTTGATGCAGAAAGGTAATCTGTGAAGGCTGCCTCATGAGGTACCTCCAAGCATATCTGAATCCTGATCTGTCACAAGCTGAGTGATCTTGGTAAAGTACTTAATCTCTGGGCTTCCACTACCTCATATGTGAAGTGGGGATGACAACAGCACCTGCCTCCTTGGGAGTTGTGCAGATCAAATAACTTGGTGAGCGCCACATGTTTAGCATTGTACCCGGCACCTAGAAGGTGCTCGATACCAGACAGCAATGATGATTATGAAGTATAGGACTTGTAGCTGCCGCATTGGATTTGTGATCTCCTCAAGAACAGGTTCTATGGCTTTATCTTTAACTACTCATTAAATTACTTGGTCATCATCATTATTGTTGCTAATAAAATAATGTTTAGTTATTTTGAAACATGGCTCCTGCTTCCAATGGTGACTAATACCTGACACCAAGTCACTTCTGTGGACCTGGAACCAACTCTTCTAGGTTTTCCACTAGCAAAGAGCTAGCTGAGCTACAGCTGTCACGTGAGTCGACCCTGCACCCATCACGTATTTTTAAGCTATTCCCTGAACCTCAGATCTCAATAAAGGAGACAGCAGAGAGAGAAAGAAGAAAGAAATATGATAGCAGAAGTAGAGAATTGTTGACTCAGGTGGTTGGAAGAGCTCTTGAAGGTTCTGCAGACTTACCACCTCACAGTAACCATGAGAGCAGTAACAGTGATGTCAAGAAGGAATGGGGAGAAGTGGGAGAATTGTTGACTCAGGTGGTTGGAAGAGCTCTTGAAGGTTCTCCAGACGTACCACCTCACAGTAACCATGAGAGCAGTAACAGTGATGTCAAGAAGGAATGGGGAGAAGTGAAGCGAGGAAGGAAAGGAGCCCTTCCAGGAAAAGCAGGTGTAAAGGCTCTCAGGTGGTTCAACAGAAGCTTTGCTTCTAATTACAATATTATCAATTGTTCTCCTTTAATTTGGATGGGTTGATGCCCCTGGGGAATAGACAGGAGGCCTCTTCTCCAGATACTAGGTCTCTGGCTGAGAATCTCCCTTGCAAAAAGGCAGCAATAATCGCTTGAGGATATTCCCATCAGATAACCTTGATTAAATTATAATAGACCTCTTCTATTAATTTTTTTTTACCCTAATTACTCTCTTCCATGTAGCTTTCCTAGTACTTGATGCATGTTACCATCTTTCTTTCTTTGCAGTTTCTTTCCATTTTAAATGTTAAGTCTCTCTACATGTCTTTTGCATTCAAAGTATAAATTATTTTTTCAAAAAATTTCCTTCATTTTCTTATTTTCTTTCCTCTGCTTCTCCAACTATCTTCTTTGTGTGTGTGTGTGTGTGTGTGTGNTTGCATTCAAAGTATAAATTATTTTTTCAAAAAATTTCCTTCATTTTCTTATTTTCTTTCCTATGCTTCTCCAACTATCTTCTTTGTGTGTGTATGTGTGTGTGTATATATATTGCATTCAAAGTATAAATTATTTTTTCAAAAAATTTCCTTCATTTTCTTATTTTCTTTCCTCTGCTTCTCCAACTATCTTCTTTGTGTGTGTGTGTGTGTGTGTGTGTATTTTAAATTTTAAAAAATGTTTTTTTATCATTATACAGTGTAATTGATTTTCATGGCCCTTTACTGATTCCAACTGTCTATCTTCTGCCATTTTGCCCTGGACTGGAGACCAGAGTTCTAGATTCTGGCCTTTCCCTTATTGTGTGCCTCTGTTATTCCCTTAGTGCTTTCAATTCTTGGTCTCAGAATTGAAGAGAGAATGGACGAGGGCATTACTTTGTGAATCACCTTTTGACTAAGGGCTTAGAAGACACAGCTTCATCATCTAAGATGCAAGATGTTCAGGGCTGCTATTACACCACTGATACCATGGCAGGCTGATATTATGCTCTTGCAGGACTACGTGTTCTGGCTGAAGCCTATCCCTGCTGCTCTATTGCCCAAAGGCATTGGAACACTTTGCAATTCTGGGTAGATTCGCTTTGGGATCAGACACTCTAGGAGAAAGTTTCTTCAAAGTCTTGTAGTCCATATAGCCTCGAACCCAGGGAAGGCAGTACTTTCCAAGGCAGCCCAATCTATTCCATGGCCAAATAATTAAACTGAATTTTCAAAGAAAACATTCCTATGTTTGGTCATGGTTGTTGTCTCCCTAGCAAACTCTCCTTCCATGAATGACAGTTATCCTTAATTTTCAGTAGCCATGGCTCATTCTCTTCCTAACAAGGCTTTTAAAGTTATCAGAATACTGGATTGTTTCTCTTTTCAATTTACTGATGTGGAGGTAAAATGTGCTTGTAATGCATGGATTCAAGCTCATCACCTTGGCTGGCTGGTTCGCTCGGTTGGTTACAGCCCAGCCTTATAACAACCTCATCGTCTTCACCATCATGTCAATGATGACAATAGCTAACACTTCTGCACAGGGTAACACTTCTAGCATCACTATGTGCTGGGCATTATTCTAAGCATTTTGTGTATATTAGATCAAGAAAGTGTCATTTCTCTAAACAATTTTCCCTATTTGCTCTCCTTTAGGGAGGGGTCCAGAATATGATGACACATCAACAGAAAGAAGGAACCTAGATGTCATCTAGTCCAATTCCCAACTTTCCAGATAAGTCCCAGAGAGGATATATGTCTTACTGAAGATCATGCAGCTATTAGTGGGAGTCAGATCTTCTGACCTCTGGGCCAGAACACATCCTGAGCGTTTCAAACATCCTAACGAGAATAAGCTAACCATTCATTGTCAGGATCAAGTAAGGTATTTTAGGAACCTGGAATTCTTTTTTTGTAAGACTCTGCCTTATTTTGGTCTACATGTGGGTAATACTCTGTCACAAGTTGCCAAAATCACCTATTTTTCCTACTTTTTTATCTTTCAAGATGAGCCCTTCTTTGAATTTCCTTTTAGGCTTTAAAAACCTTCCTAATGTAGCCAAGTGAATTTTTTTTCAAGTTAGGGTGGGGTTTCTGGATTGGGAACAAGATAGTCATTTGAACTTCTCTGCCATTGACTCTCTTATCAGAACAACTGATAAATACACTACAATTGACCTATTCAAGACCTGTCAGGTCTTTCTCCTATGAGGCTTGTGGTCAGGAATGTCAGAAGCAGTAGAAAGGCAGGTGCCAGGATGAGGGGCATGCAGGGTAGGGATGTGGACAGCATCTTAGCTGGCTGTATGTTGAACAGAATGCCTCTCTAGCAGAAGAGTTGGCTCTTGGGCTGTTTCCATGGGATTCCATCTGAATTTTGCTTCTGGAACAGTCCTGGAGCACTGTATAGGAAACTCCCTGCCCAATTCTGGTTTTGAACATTTCTCTCTAAGAACCTTTGTCTGTGCCCTACCCACATTTGGAAGCAGGTCTGGCAACATCAGCAGAGAGGAAAGACTTGTTCTTCTTAGAACATGGGAATATTCTAAGTCAACAGCAGCTTTTCAATAAGGGTTTAGTGTATCAGTGTGGGAATATATAAAATATTTTAAAAATCATATTTGCCTTCAATAAGTGACAGCTTTATAAACAGCATTGACATGAATAAATGAGTCCAATTCAATGTAAAACTAATGCTAAGGGCTGGCTACTTAGCTTACTTGGTTAGAGTTTGGTGTAATAACACCAAGATCTAGGGTTTGGATCCCCATACTGGCAACCACCAAAATAAAAAACAAAAACAAAAGAAATCACTAAAGCAATATGAAAACTATTTTACTGTATAAAATATTGTTCAGAATTTTTTTATTGGGTTTGAACTTCTTTTTTAAAAAGTATTTTTCATTTATTTTATTTATTTTTTGGCAGTTGGCTGTCACAAGGATCCAAACCCTTGGCTTTGGTGTTGTAACACTGTGCTCTAATCAACTGAGCTAAATGGCCAGCCCTTCTTTTATTTTTTAACAAAGAAATTATTATAATATTATTATAGCTGCATTTGTTGGGAAAAATACTGATCAGAGATTGTTTTTTAGTTAGATTTGGAGCAAAAAGTATGATTTCCCTAATTGTCTGAACTTCTCTCCCTTTTAGTAACTAGAAATTTCTTATGGGTCTTATAGTCACACACACCTGGGGCTCAATCTTCATTCTGCCACTTACAATTGTGGGAGCTTGTTTATGTTACCAAACTCTCTGAGTCTCTGCTTCTTTACATGTGATAGCACTTAATTCATAAACCATGGTGGGTTTCAAATAAGATACTGTATGTGGAATGTTTGCACAGTGCTAGTTATATATAGACACTCAGTAAATGTTAGTTTCCTTCTCTCTCTCTCTCTCTCTCTCTCTCTGTGTGTGTGTGTGTGTGTTTGGTGTAAAGAGGAGGAATTGGGTTTGAGTATGAATTGAAGGACTGTTCCAGAAATAAAGGATCTGTAAACAATCACACTAAAAACCAAACACGAAACCAGAAAGGAACAGCAGTTAGAAATTTAAGTTTAGGAAAACTGTTGTCAACAATAAATATCTATTAAGCACCTCCTATTTATACACTTAGAGCCCTCTGACAGGTAGCCAATGTATATGGGATTCAAGGATAGTTCTTGTCCTCAAAGAGCCTAGGATCCATTTGAGGAGGCAAGACATTCATTTGTTAAAGAGATCATTAAAATGCAAAGGAATTGTTACTATCTTAGTTGAGAGGAGAGAGCACTCTCTGTATTTATTGTATCTTTGGAGATCAGACAGAAGTTCAAAGGTGCTGTGGGCAGGAGGAAAGGGCAGATGAGAACATGTTGAAAGGACCAGCCATTTGTGTCTGATGACAAAGATTTGTAAATGTCTACACAAGTGGAGACTGTTGGTTTTGTTAAAACAGCAGTGATGAAAAATTATCTTAACATTTTCAGAAACAACAGAAAATCCCCAAACAAAGCTAAATGGGGACTGGTAGCCTCAGTGCACTTTTGCCAAAGGGGAGGAGATGGGTGGACAAGATGAAGACATCCCATGCATTCTGCTGGTTTCCTTATTCAGTCTGAGAGACACCTATACCCTTTGTGTTACTTATCAAGATCCTCTTTAAGCTCCATTTCTTTCTTTTCCCAGCAGATCCCTGGAGAGATGCCCTTTCAACCCTCCATCTCTGCTAAATGCCTGTTGGATCCCAGCAGTGGAGCCCATTGGACGGCTGGATTTACTTAGAACAGTCTATTACCAAGGCCTGTTTAGAGTTGGCAAAAAGAATTCTAGCCAAATCCTCCAGGTTAGAAGAGACATGACAGCTCCTCCCAGAGGTATTCCCGTGACAAAGCACAGCAACCATCCTTCATAGGGTTAATATTCCCCCCTCCTCTGCCCCCCAACTTGCTGCCAGAGATCAGCTAATCTGATAATTACGGCAACAAACACAGTTTAGACAAACAAGACCTGACCCTGAGGGTTTGGAATGAAAACATTTACTCTCTCCCTCCCCAGAGAGACGGTGCCTGGAGCATACACACAGAGAGACACTGGGAAAATACCCTTGTGCTGGAGCAACAGGGTGAAAACATCTGTGTTCTTGTACTGCTTAGTAAGATAAAGTTAATGGGGAGAAGGCAGGGGTGGGGGAGGTGGGAAAAGCGGGGAATGGCGCAGTCCAAGGGCGTGCATGTTTGGAGCAGATGGAAAATGTATCCATAACTGGAGATGTAAGCAAATTGTAATTGATTTTACAAAAGAGGTTGAATGAGAGGAAAGGTACAAAGGAGGCTGATGCATGATTCATGTGAAAAACCTGGGGAGTGGCTAAAGAAGGAGAAACAGCTTAAAACACCAAATCAGGATTTACTCCTGAAAGCTTGAGACGAAGGACACTCAAAGTGGTCCGTGATTCTAAGTGGATTTAATATCCATCTGCCAGGGAGGAGACCCAAGTTCTGACGGCCCAAGTTAGCTAGTCACCCTTTTCCCACCCCCAGTTTTATTTCTAAACTGAACATGCCCCTTCCCCCTCCTTGCCTGCCTCAAAAGTTGTCAAGCTATTTTTTCCCCTTTTACTATTAAAATGCAACTTCCTAGAAGAAATCTTTCTTGGTTGCTTAAAATGGAAATGCTGAGTTGGACCTGCTTCAACCTGGAATTTCAACACTTACTCCCTTCTCAACTCCACCTGTAGGTGTTGCCCCACATATCCACGTCCTGGTGCCAGACGAGAAATCTTTCTTGGTTGCTTAAAATGGAAATGCTGAGTTGGACCTGCTTCAACCTGGAATTCCAACACTTACTCCCTTCTCAACTCCACCTGTAGGTGTTGCCCCACATATCCACGTCCTGGTGCCAGACATCTTTCTTTTTCACAAATGTCACAGCATCAGCTGCTAAACACTCCTTGTTCCTCTGAACTCTACAAATGACCTCTGGGCATCTAAATCCTGGGGGGTTTGCACATTATGTGTATGAACAGCACCAAGCTAAGAAGAATAACCGCCATGATTGATGATAGGATCAAGGTTTAAAATGAGTTCCATAAGCTGAAAGATGGTCTTGAATCAATAAGAGAGGCTGCACTAGGAATAAATGTGAAGCAATGCATTCAGGTCCAATAATCAATTGCACAAGCACAGGATAGAAAGACCTATAAAAACAACAGTTTATGTAAAAACAGAACCAAATAGTTTCTGTCTGACAATAGGGTCAGTACGAGACAGCAACAACTCTTTCTGCTTACATACTGAATACAGTCGCAGTGGGCATTAATAAAAGTGTTGTGATTACATTAATACTTTATTAAGTGTAGGATAGGAATGAACAAAAAAATTTTTCCTCTAGAGTATAACTGTTGGCTGACCAAGCACACAGAGTCCAGCAGGCTATGCAGAGCATTTTGTCTGTTTGTGCTTTAAATCATTTAATTTAACTTAATTTCAGGTTCAGGTTCCCTATTGCAAACTATACAGGGTCCACCGTGGCAATAGTAAGTGGCTCTCATAGCCTGTTCAGCTGGTTCCAGTCGCCCTGTGTTTTGTAGCTCACACAGGCTCACCTGGCTGCCACCCTGCCAGTCTATTGGAGAGACTCCCACTCCCAAAGGAAGACACCTCTTTCCAAATACGCTAGTCTGTCACTGTTCCTCATATATACTATGGTCATTCATGCATTAGCGCATTCATTCTTTCACATACCCATTGAACATCCACCATGTGCCAGGCACTGCTCAGGAGCAGGGATGCGGTAGCGAACAAGACAGGGTCCTTGCCCTCACCAAGCTTGCATTCTCACAAAGGTAGGCAGACCCTAAACAAAAACTTTTAAAATGTTAGATAATAAGAAGGTATGAAAAGTTACCAGGTACTTGAAAAGTCTTCAGCCTAGACTTCCCAGAACGTTACCTCCTGCCTCCTTCCCCAACTCAAGTTCCACTCTCCCCTGGAGGCAGAGAACTCCTCTGAGCCCTGCCTTCCCTGAACTGTTGCCCAGGGGCTTGTACCACATAATGTAGCACTCAACTTCTCTCTAATTGTTTTCCTAATGCTAATTTGGCCTCCCCTACAGACTGCAGGCGACTGTTAGCTCTTTGTGGTTATAGGATAGGCCTTCAATTTAAATATATTCAATCTTTAGCTAGGTTGCTCTTTAAAGGGAAATGAAAAGCACAGTTCAAACCCGACTTGATTTTTAAGCCGATTGCCAGATAACAAGAGAACTTCTTCCAGTGCCTCTGAAATCCTCTAGAATAAGAATGTAAAGTTAGGACAATAGTTTGTTTATTTGCTGAATTTACATCCTCCCAAGAGTCCTAGACTCCCTAAGCAGATCTTTAAAACAACAAACATACATTACACTGAGTAGTAGCAAGATTAGAGGGAACAGCAGGAGGGAAGCATCCCACAAGCTCAAAGAGGGAGGAAAGGTAAGGACAAACAATGGCAAATGCAGAAAAATGCTCTGTCCAAAATTTAGCCCAAACGACATTCTTTTGGGTCTCTCACACTCTGTAGAAAAAAAGCAGGCCAAGAAAAATCAGAAACAATGGCACCTTCATACTGTGGACTGGTATGCAGAAAGAATAAAGTAGGTAAAGCTGATTAATAAAAAGATTGGCCACTACATGGCTTAAGAAGCAAGTCTCAGGACAATACAGGTAATATGATCCTTTTCATTTAAAAACTATATTTTTATACTTACATATGTGCATAAAAATGCATATAAGGATATATACCAAATTGTTTATAATGAATATTTCTGGGAATGGAGTTATAGGTAATGGTGTGGGGGAGACAGTCAGGGGAATTTAATAACTGTTTTGGTTTTTTTTTTTTTTTTTGACTTTACACATTTCTGAAGTGTTACATATGCTGAATTCAATTATATACTTTTTCGGAATGAACATTTATTGTTTTAATAAAATAACAATTAACAGAGCAGCCAGAGTGTTTGTTAATTTGTCTTTTGGAGAAGATACACTTGTTGTAGGGAACAAGATCATTAGTAATGTTTGGTTTGCTCCTTGGAGAATTGTAGATACCCAAGGTGGCTCCTGGATTTGCCTAAGTGCCCTCGTGCCATATGGGAGGACTTCTGAAGAGAAGTCCTAAGCATCATCAATGGACTGTGCATGGCTATCCCCTAGGGAACACCCCTGGGTGGAACAAAAGCAGGTCCAGACTAAAGACGTGGCAGGACACACAGGGAGAGAGATGAGGAGGCAGCAAGAATCACGTTTCACGAGACTGCTCCCTTCATGCAGCTGAAGAACGCACTGAACAAATTCTTTGACAAAATTTTTTTTGTTGTGTAAATGAACTCCTGGAGAAATATGTACAAATAAAGTTTTTATATCAACTGTAATTTTAGGCACTAAGAGAGAAAAATATTTAAGAGATGTTGAGGTCAAGAGCGTGGCTTCAGAACAACAGACATTTTGAATTCTAGGTTTGCCACTGACTAGCTTTGTGATCTTGGGCAAATTATGTCACCTGTCATTGTTTTCCTCCTACCTCTTCTCAGTCTTTTGTGGGACTCTTCTCTTTGCAGCCCCAAAATGCTGGTGACCCCTGGGATGCTGTCTGAGGCCCTCTTCTCTCTTCCTTGGGTAATGTCATCTTCCCATGGCAAGTCACCGCTGCATGCCGGTGACATACGCATCTGTGGATCAAGCCAAACCTGTCTTCTCAGCTACATTCTCTGCCTAGTACCCTTTAATTAATCCTCATTGTCCACACACTAAACCCTTTAACATGCTTTACAGGGTCCTTCAAAATCCGGTTCCTGTGTATCTTTCCAATCTCATGGCTCACACCTTTCCCTCTTCCCTCTCTGCTCCAGTCATTTCAAACCATTTTTCAGTTCTTTGACCAACAATGTTATGTGCTCTCTTAACTCTGGGCCTTTGCAACTACTGTATTCTCAGCCTTGCGTCCCCTTTCTCCTTCTTTTCTCTTGGCTGATTCATACTCATCCTTAGATCTCAGCTTAGACTTCACTTGCTCTGAGAAACCCTTCACGGTCTTCCTTGTCTAGGCTAGTAGTTAGCACTTAACCCAGCAACGTCCCGGGACCACACCCTCACACTGCGTTGAATGGCTCCTTTACACATCTGGATTGCTCACTGGATCATGAGCCCTACAAAGGCAGGGACAGGATGTATCTTATTTGTCATTGTATACTTAGAGCATAACCCCTAATACTGGTACTTAGTTTCATAATAAATATTTGTTGAATGAGGTACTATTATTAGTAATATGAGTGAGATGACATAATGGTTAAGAGTTGGGGTTTGGATTCAAATTTTAGTTCTACTGATTAACAACTGTGCAAACTTTGGCAAGTAAATTAACTTCTCTGTGCTTCAGTTTGTTCATCTATTAATCCATCTAAAGTGCTTACAACAGCATCTGGCACATAATAAGAACTTAAATAAATAGTACTTCTTATTAGCACTATAATTTATTGTAATGATAAAAATCTTTAATTAGTTTTAAAAGTTTAGATTTTTGAGTAAATCACAGTGTATTTGTACTTGGTAAGTCAGGTAGTCTAGTAGCTTTTCCCTCTAGGAAAGTATTTAAATACTTGGTGGAAAATTATTAGGGACCTAAAAGAGCAAGCAATTGTATAGTATTCATAATGTTTTAGAGTTCAGTTTTTGCATTACGATGGTTGTACTTTAAAAATAATCATCTTTCTATGATTGTTGCTTTTGTTCTAGATGGTAGTTCTCAAACTTTGGTGTGCATGAGCATCTCCTGGTAGTTTGTTAAATGACTGATCAATAGCTACTATCCCAGGGGTGGGTCTGGGATAGAGCCTGGGTCTGTGGACTTTTATCAACCTGTCCTGGTGATTCTGATACATACCGAGGTTTGAGAACGTGGGAGCTAATAAAAAGCAATTGGTTAAAATCAGCAACTACTATGACAAAATCATGTAGCAGGATTGAGCTCAGTAGGGACTTTGTTGGATGGAAGTTGCCTTCTCCAGGGGGCACTGAGAGGTTGGCACTGAGCTGTCTCTGGAAGATGCCTCTACAACTGGGAGTGGCCTCTGGCGACTGTTGTGGGTCTGTGGACTTTTATCAACCTGTCCTGGTGATTCTGATACATACCGAGGTTTGAGAACCTGGGAGCTAATAAAAAGCAATTGGTTAAAAACAGCAACTACTATGACAAAATCATGTAGCAGGATTGAGCTCAGTAGGGACTTTGTTGGATGGAAGTTGCCTTCTCCAGGGGGCTCTGAGAGGTTGGCACTGAGCTGTCTCTGGAAGATGCCTCTACAACTGGGAGTGGCCTCTGGCGACTGTTATTTCCTTCAGGAGAATCCTGGAGATGGACTGGGTCCACCTTTAATGAGAACAGCTCATGAGAATGAGCTCTGGGCTTGGCAGCCAAGGGGGAGGGAACCTCTGGCTGGAGGTACCATTAACAGCCCTTGTTGGAGGCACTGCCCCAGCTAGCAGCAGGTAATAGCAGTGCTTCTCAAAGTGGCCCCTGGATCATCTGCATCCAGAATCACCTAGTAGGGCCACCTGGGCCCTCCTCCAGACCTTCCGAATCAAGATCTGCATTTTAAACAAGCTTCACAGATTTTTCTGAGATGTGTTAAAGTCAGAGAACCAGTGACAGGGGCCAAATTGGAGAGACCTTGAGATATCAGTGTGTCCCAGCCTCTGCTGTCTGGAGTGGAGAGGTGTTTTTGTTCTATTCCAACCCCCTTCCTGGTGATCTGGCAAAGTTGGAGGCCCAGACCCTCTGTATGGAACATCAGACTGACTTCTCAGATCTTCAGTGGTCACCAGCCCTCAAAGACCAACTGGAGGCTGTAGCCTGGAAAATATGTTTTTGTAAATCAACATATAACTTTGTTTGAGTTATAGGCCTTATATGCACTTTTCTGAGAACAACTAAAATGGACATTTGCTTTTTAGGAACTGTCTGGTTAAAAATGATTTTCTTTTGCAAGAAATCTTGATTATAGTAGATGAGCCTTGGTCTAGATTCTTCCCGTTGGGTCCTTTGAGGGTGGCAGGACCATCCTGGCATACTTGATTCAGGTGAGTGAAACGTTTTGTAGGTGACATCAACTCTCCTCATCTGCCAAACAAAGACAGATGAGCAGGGACTCAGCAGCCGCGGGGGACGTTACCGCCCTGGTTTTCCCATCAAACTCTGTCAAGCTCTGTAACTTGAAGAAACGAAAGGGGAGCTACAGAGGGACAGTTTCTAACGAGCTGTCAGCAGGGCCCCACCACGGGCTGGAAGCCTCCCTCTCTGTCGGCCTGCCTCAGCCCTGACTTTGTTCCAAGGCTATTAGGGTAAAATCCTTGAGATTCTGTCAGAGAAAAAGAAGTGGCCTGGGGCTGAGAGGCAGAAATTCAGAAGTAATTTCTCTCATTATACACTTCCAGTGCTTAACCACCATTTCAAAGAGGAAGAGCTACCGCAGCCGACTTTGAAAGTTTTGCCCTAGACGGGATGCAGATTCTTCCCAATCAGCATGCTTTTTGCTTTTCTCGCTTGCCTAAAATGGGGGAGGCCTGACTCTCGGGGAGGCTGAGCTGCAGGTGGCCTTCTGTTCCCAGTGATTTTTAGGGCTGGGTCAAGGGAGAATTCACAAAGTACTAATATAGAGATCCTTCTAGAAGCAGAGTCTGCTAGCATGGGTGAGAGTTCTGAGGAACCAGAAAGGTTGTTAGAGTCAATACAAGGTCTATTGTTGGAAAGGGAGGGTATCTAGAGAAGTCAGAGCAATATGATTCCAGTAATCTCAGAGTCGAGAAATGACAGGTTTAATAATAAAAGCCCTGGGTGTCCTTGCAGCTTTTGTTTTGAGTAGATACATAAATTTGTGTTATTTTTGTCAGCCACTATACTATTTATTACAAAATTATTCATTCAAGTTTATAATATTAAAATAATAACTAGTTTAGTCTATTATCCAAGATTACAGATGGTATGACAGCCAATATATCATATCAACAGCCCTGGAACATGTTTTGAATAGTTACACAAGTAGTGCATGAATACGTTCTTGTTGTAGAATATTTAGAAATTTATGTAGCAAAATATCCCTTTCCCTCCTATTCCTATTCCCAGAGGAAACAGTTGTCAACAGTTTGGGGGGTATCCTTCAGTGAATGATCTCTCCCAACATTTACATAGCATGCATGTATATGTGCACACTTATCTTTTACATAAATGAGATCCTATATCACACATTGTTATGTGACTGTGTTTTGTTTTGTTTTATTTAATAGTATGTATCTTGGAGATATTCCCATGGCAGTGCATATATAGGTCTGCTTCATTCATTTTAACATTAGCACAGAATTGCATTATATGGATGTGCCCTACTTATGTATGTAATCACTCACTAATAGGTGGACCTTAAAATTGTTTCCAATGTTTGCTTTTACAAACTGTCTTCATGCACATACATCTTTGTATACACATTTTGGTAGGACAGATTCTTAGAGGTAGAATTGCAGGGCTAGTGGCAAAGCTCAGGCCATTTTTTTCAAGCCACTTTTTAGTTTCATTACCATTTCTACATTTGTTCACTACACAATGTGTCCAGCACTGCTCATCTCCTGATTCGTATCTATCAATGGTTCTCATGCTGGCAGTACATTAGATTTGCCTGAAGAATTGAGGAATTACATATGCCCAGGCTGCACCTGGACTCGCTGAATCAGAATCTTTGGGAGTAGGTCTCAGATTTCAGATTTTCTGAAAAATTCTGAAAACTAATATGCAGCAAAGATTGAGAATCATTGATCTAAGCATTAAAAAAAATAAAACAGATCTCTGGAATATTTTTAAATAGTATTATGAATTGTTATGGAGGCAGAGTCAGTCTAATAGTCACTGATTAATCTTTAATTGTTTACTCTGAAAACATCTTGAGTAAATCAAATTGTCCAGGTGAAAATAAAAATGATGTTTAATAATTGTATAGCACTTTTATCTCTTGAAAATGTTTTCCTTTAAAAAATATTAAAAAATAACATCTCAGAGCATCTAATAACCTTATCCATTTTATAATCCAGAAAGCTGACGGAGGTAAAATAATGCTTCTTAATTTATGTGCTTAGGAAACATCTGAGATCTTCTTAAAATGCAGATTCTGATTTAGTAGGCCTAGGGTATGGCCTGAGATTCTGCATTTCTAACAAGCTCCTAGGAGGCACTATGCTGTTAGTCTGAGGTTTACACTTTGATTAGTAAGCACCTAGGTAAGAGATAGTGAGCTCAATACAATTGGGAGCTAAAATCAATAGAAGAAACTAAGGGTCATTGAAATGAGAAACACTTGGTATAACAAAGGAGTGAAAGGAGAAGGTGACACAGGGTAGGGAGGGATGGAGGGCAAAGAGGCCCTTCCTCCACATCAGCTAAACAAGGATAAACAAGGATGCCCTTCATCCTAGAGTCCCACACCCCAAACAGGGGTGCATGCTGAATATGGCATTAAAAACATTCCAAGGCTGTTGGCTGTCGTACTATCTATAACACTGGAGCTTTCCCAATACTGTTTCTTGCCTCCGACTATAATCTTCCCTTCTGCGGGATCCTGATGGGAACCCATGGGCCCTTTCATGCTCATCCTACTGTCTTCCATGCCTCCAATACAGCCCAATCCTCCCCTGGGGCTCAGAGGTCCTAACTTTGAACTTGACCTGTCTCTGTTCCCCACCTACTCTGTTGGTACAATGGTCTTCCAGAGAAGACTTTGCAGCCCAGCTCTGGCTCCTATGCCCATCATACATGAAGGAGATGCTGAAGTCTCTTGGGAAGTCCACTTTCCATAAATGACAGGGCTGTCCTTGGGCAGTGCCAGTCACTAGTTTTCCTTTCGAACTTTAGGGATTCTTGTCCTATGTAGGATAATAATAAAAATCACAAATAAATGTTTCTGGTTCTCCCTTCTCTTGATTGTTGTTTTTTTTCTTTAACTTAATAAAGATCTACGCTACTCATAGTAAATTTCTTATTGCTTCACATTTCTTAACTGAATCACGAAGATAAAAAACTTGTATCTTACTATGCAAATTAGATTCTTAAAGTAATGTTTTTGTGTTTCTGTCTTTTGGAACAAAAGAGCTAGAAGCAATAATAACAAGTTAATAAATTTAAAATATTGTTATTATTATTATTGGCAACTGGCTGGTATAGAGATCAAACCCTGGAACTTGGTGTTACCAGCACTAAGTAATGTTTTTGTGTTTCTGTCTTTTGGAACAAAAGAGCTAGAAGCAATAATAACAAGTTGATAAATTTAAAATATTGTTATTATTATTATTGGCAACTGGCTGGTATAGAGATCAAACCCTGGAACTTGGTGTTACCAGCACCGTGCTCTAACCAACTGAGCTAACTAGCCAGTCCCCAAATTTTGTTTTTAATGGGCCATTTTCTCTTGAAAACATTGGTTGCCAGAAGGGCCTCCAGAAATTTGAGATTAATATGTGCAAGCTATGGGGGCTAAGAGGTCCTTCTGGAGTAGGAATTTCAAGAAATTTCAGCTGCTGCAAGGAACATTCTGAGGGGTAAAAAACTGGCCTCGACTAGATAATTCCCCCTATTACAGGCTTTGATGTCCTTGTCCACAAAGATATGTAGCACTGACCATGGCTGTATCTTATTAATTTTGCTTGTGCAATGCTCTCATCATGTTTCTTCCCCATTAGATCATAGGAACTGTGAGGACATGAATTTTGTCTATTTGTTCACCATGCCCTTCTCAGCACCTAGTACAATGCTGGCACATAGTAGATGGTCAATAAATATTTATGGAATGAGTGAACAAATCATGAAGAAAAAGAAACACTGGTATTAAGTTATGAAAAGAAGTTAAACTAAGGTTAAGATTTAAATCAAACTAAAACTTAAAAAAAGCAAACTCTCAAGAAATCTACAAAGCTTAGGTACAGAAGAAAGATTTCTTATCGGAAAGTTTGGAAACCCATTGCTTTGGTTATGTGGGAGAATAAAATACACACACACATCTTACCCCTTTAAATAATTTCAACATCGTTATGTAATTCTCTTAAGCCTTTATACCTCTTGCATTTCTAGAGGGGGGTATTTTTCTATTTAGAAATTGGAACTGTTGTTATGGAAATTAATATGATGTCAGGAAGCAAATACAGTGACCTCATCATAGGAACCTGCCACGTTCCTTTTAAACACAATTAGTGAACCAGTAGTCTACTAAAAAAAGTTTTTAAAAATATGCTCTACCTCAAAGGGAAGTTGTGGAAATGATTTTCAGGTGTGATTTAATTTGAACTATTCCAAGCTCCCTGAGACAAAAGCACAATATAATTTCAAAAAAACAGTAACACCTGATTCATTCTTTCATTCAATTAATTTTTATCACACAGGAGACGACATGGCACAGTGGAGCAGGGACCCTGGAGCCAGACTGTGTTCATGTTCCCACCATTGTTCATCTTGGGCCAATTGCTTCATCTGTTAAATGGGATAATAAGACCACCTACTTCAGTCTGAATGAGTTAGTTTTTATAAAGCACAGTATCTGGCATATAGTAAGCACTGATTTTTTAAGTAAATAGACCCCTGTAATGTGCCAGGCAGGTATTAAGCACCAATAGGCCCCCAGGAAAGTAGTGAACTAGTATCTACTGAACACTTGCTATATCTCAAGTGCTGATCATTAAACACTTTTGCATCATTTCTTGGAACAACTCTGATGGAGGTATCAACCTTGTTCATTTCTTCAGCCAATATATATTGTCTACGAGATGTCAGGAGCTGTACTGGGTCCTGGGATACAGCATCTTGGGATTTATTAATTTATTTATTTAAAATCATGATTATATGAACAAGTGTTTTTCACCCTAGATTTCCAGATCAGCTTTAAAATGTAGCACACCACATTCTTCTTTATTAAAAATAGTTTCTCATAACTTCTGCAGTTTTAAATTACTACGTGTAGTGTTTTATAGAACTGTTTTTTTTCCTCTGCCTGTTCTACTTAATTATCACTGTTAGAAACTATCTTAGTTTTGTATTTTTGTGAAGTCTCTTTCAAACCTGTTGTTTTTTCAATAAAAACTTGATTTTTTTAGTTTATAAAAATAATGCATTTATTTACTATTTTTCTATTAAAAGCAATGCTGCAGTGCATAATTGTGTACCTCTATACCTATCCATCTTTGCAAGCCTGTATAAATTTCTTTAGAATAGATTCCTAGAGGAGAAATTGCCTGATCAAGTGGGATGTGCATTTTAATTTTGACTGTTATTGCCAAAATGCACTCTAATTGGGTTTTATCAATGGACACTCTCCCCAATAGTACATCTCAGTGCTCTTGGCCCTCACCACTATTTTATCAATGTTTTAAATTTTTGTAAATATGATGGGTAAACATTGATAAATTGGTGTGGTTTCAATAATGAGAATGACTTTTGGCATGTTTATTGGCCATTTGTATTTATTCTTTCCTGATTGATTTCTTTATATCCTCAGCTCATTTTTTCTACCAATACAATGAAGATCTAAGTATATAATAAATGTGACTGATAAGCTTGTTGCAAATATTATATTTTTACTTATGGTGCCCGTCACCATACAAAGTCAATTATTTTCTTTATGGTTTCTGAGATTAGGTCACGATCAGGAAAGTCTATTCCACCCTAATTCTATGTTTCAAAAATCTCCATTATTTTCCTTATTTTGTTTATAATTTAAAATATTTAAATCTTATATCCATCTAGAGTTTATTTTTGTGCTTGGTGCAAAGGAGAAAACCAAATTTCTTTTATTCCATATGAATTTGACATGATAATTGAGTCATGACATTAAAGGAAGATCTATGCTTGAGAAGGTGCATTGTTTCTAAAAGCACGTATTGACGGTTAAATATAGTCATGCCATCCTGAGAGAATTCCAGAACATATATCTATAGGCAATGCAGGGTCCTTTTCTGGGACAGTTTCCCTCTACGTTACAGTCCTCACACATACCAGCTATTTTATGTTTCTAAAAGCACGTATTGACGGTTAAATATAGTCATGCCATCCTGAGAGAATTCCAGAAGAACATATATCTATAGGCAATGCAGGGTCCTTTTCTGGGACAGTTTCCCTCTACGTTACAGTCCTCACACATACCAGCTATTTTAAAATGCTACTGTGATAGCTTTGATGATTAAAAATAATTCTTTATTTTCAGTAATTAACAAAAGTCAGATTTCCTGAAAATCAAATAATTGGCAAGTGAGTTTATATTTTTAACCTGATAGTTTCCTTCTTGTAAATGTTTAATTATACGCTAGATGTAAATGACTCGTCAAAGCACTTTATAGAGGCACCTGCCATTCTGGCATCTATTCCTGAATTGACAGGAAATAGCTAATCCACAGGGTAGACAGAAAATAGGGCAGAACCTCCATGAGGGGAGGATGAATTTAAAACAGAGTGGAAATCTTTTGATTACCTTGTTTCACAAATCTCTTACCACATGGTGAAAGTCCTACATTCTTTTCTTGTTTTTCTCAATCAATAAAGAAGCTCTTTGAAAACCAGGTACTAATGGTATGGAAGACAGTTATTAAGAGTTAATTCTGAACAAAGGAGTTCTAGGGATCTGTTGAACAACAACATGCATATAGTTAACACTATTGTATACATATTTTAAAATGGTTAAGATGGTAAATATTATATGTTTTTTGCCATAATTTTTTAAAAAAGAGTTAATTCTGCATTGTAGTTTATGCTTTTAATGAGTATCTATTATGTACCAAATACCTTGTTGCTGTGGACAATACCAAGAAGTGTATCTGATGGTTTCAGTTCTCAAGGAAATAACTAGCAATCAAGTTGGAGGAAAAAGTTATGTACACATGAAAATTAACTAGCAATCTCAGTCAATATAAGATAGCAAATAAGGAGAAGAGGAATAAAGTCTAATAGGAGTTTAGAACAGACAGAAATCTCTTTGGGCTACAGTGACAGAAATATTTGTTAGGTATTCGAATGACTTTCAAAGCATTTTAATACATGTTTCCTAAATTGACTCTTTTAACAAATCTAGGAGATGTCATCTCTGTTTAACAGATGAGGAAACAAAGGCTCGGAGGTTATAATTTACCCAAGCTCACATGGCAGAGCTGGGAACTAGACTAAATGTCTTCCAGGTCTTATTCCTGGTGGAATTTATTTAAATTGGCATTGAAGATTTGCTGCCAAAAAAAGTTTTGAGGGTTAGAGCAGAATCCAAATGTGCTAGGAATATTGTGGATATGTACTTGCCAGAATTAGAATTATTCTCTCCTATCATCCTGCCGAAGAGCATCAAGTAACTTTTAGTAAAAAATAACAGATTATTTTTTTCTCGCTATTTATTGAATAGGGAAACTTCAATCATACTGCGGTGATAGAATGAGGACTAGCATACAAGGCTTCAATTTCACTGCTGTTTACACAGAGCCATTTTGCCAACTTCAGTCCGATGAAAGACATTCCTTTCCCACTATGTCAGACATCATTCTTTAAAATCATAACACTTGTGCAATATTTGAGATAGTTCTTATCTGACCCAGGTATGACAAAGAAGAACACTAACATAGCAGAATAAAGGCAGTGAATGAGAATTCAGAAGCAGTTATCAGGGCTAAGATGGTATGAGTTGCATGTATTTTTTAAACCACATCCTGCTGTTTCAGAAAGTGCAGGAGCATTAGGTCTGTTCATACAATAATGCTATCTGATTACCCAGGGTCAAGCTACTGTTTATCTTTGCCACACAGAACTCATATCCTGACGGGGGCACCTAAAACATTTTGTTTTTCACCAGTACCTGGTCTACCACTTCAAGACATGTTCTTCCTACATAGTCACCTAAAGAATAAGAAAAGTACTCCAATTTTTTAAAAAGTATATGGTAAAAGTAAACACAGATAAAGTGGTCAGAAGCTTTGCTTTTATTTTCCTTCTCCGGTGCTCAATATTTTGCAAAAGAAGGGAAGTGCTGCCCTCTACTGCTGACAGTTGGAATGTTAGAAATACATTCCCATGGCCCTGCTAGCTGTGAGTAAGAGATTACCACAGTCTAGAGTATTACATTGTTTTTAAACTATCCCTTTAGGAGTTGTTTAAAAGACAGTGTGTCCTTGCCAAACACATTGAATTTATTTCCTTCATTATCTCTTCATCTACCTTCTTCTTGTACCAAAGCCTAGGATTTTAGGACATGACCCAACCAAAAAAAACAGGAAATCACAATTTGGGCAAAAAATCTTAAGACATTTCTCTACAAGTAAGATGTTATTTGTGACACATTTGGGGAGAAACAGGGCAAGGAGAGGAAATTTTCTGACTTTGAGGTTTGTAGCCTTCCCATTTTTCTGTCATTTGGAGTGTTTTCTGTCATTTGCTTTTTGCTAATGCGATCCATTTTCCTCTTTGTGTTTCTCTGACTGTAGACAACAGTTGCCCCGTGATGTTGAGAGAATAGTGGAAGTGTTTCTAAAACACTTTCTATTCTCTAGAAAAAGATAATATAGAAATATACAGGGCTATTGTTAACATATTTACATTTTAATTAATTATTAAACACATGTTGTCTTGTTATCTTTAAATTGCTTTGAGATTTTACAGATCTCTACAAAGACTTTTTCGGAGTGCTCTCTATATATTTTAAAAATTGTGTTCTTTGCTTTCTTTTACATTTTAAAAATATTTCAGAGTACATGCCTGCAAGAGGCCAGATCAGACAGATTTGAAAGAGAGTTAGCCTAACCATTACCCTACAGCTACCCAGGGACTAAAGTGTAATTTCTGACACTTTCCAATAATAACTTCTACAACTATGTTAAATAACTTCTACAAAAATCTTTTTTTATTTTTTCAATTTACAGATAACAATACTAAAGCTCAGACATATTAAGTAATTTATTCAAAGTTTCAAAACTAGTAAGAGGCGAAGCTAGAATTTGATTTCAGATCCAAGCCTATACATTGTTCTACTATGCTGCTCATCATTTGATGAAAAAATTAAACAAATCTCAAAGGCGGTGCTTGTAAACAAAATCTGTAATGATGATGATGATGATGATGATCCCAGTTAACACTTATTGAGTACTTACTAAGTATCAGGTATAATTCAAAGAATTTTACATGAAGTCATTTAATTATATTAAATCATTTAATCCTCACAGCAAACCCCATGAGGTAGAACTATTATTATGTCCATCTTNAATTAAACAAATCTCAAAGGCGGTGCTTGTAAACAAAATCTGTAATGATGATGATGATGATAATGATCCCAGTTAACACTTATTGAGTACTTACTAAGTATCAGGTATAATTCAAAGAATTTTACATGAAGTCATTTAATTACATTAAATCATTTAATCCTCACAGCAAACCCCATGAGGTAGAACTATTATTATGTCCATCTTACAAATGAGGAAAACGAAGCATAAGAGGAAATGCAGTTCCAGAGGTCATGCTTTTAACCATCATGCTATACTACTGCTTTTAAATAATGTACAAAAACTGTATAGCACAATTTCTAAATGGAGCCGTGGAACTTAATTATATTCAACAAGTAGATAAAACCATCAATAGTTCTCAGTCCTGTTTGTATCTCTCTCTCTCTCTCTCTCGGTATCTCTGTTATACAAAGATCTCAGTAGCTTTAAATAAAATTCTGCAGGGCTGGCTGGTTAGCTCAGTTGGTTAGAGTGTGGTGCTAGTAACACCAAGGTGCAGGGTTTGATCCCTGTATTGGCCAGCTGACAAAAACTAAAAAAAGTTTCTGCACGCGCAGGTGTCTAATTTAAGAATGAACATTAGACCTGACCACTCCAGACTTCACTGGACATGCCCTTCTGTGAGATAGAGAGTAGCAAGATACCCTCGCTTGGGGGATGAATCATATATAGGGAGGGAGGGAAGAGAAACAAGGAGATACAATTCCACCAAGGCATACCTGGAAAACAGCCAATTAATTTGTGGGGAGAGGTTGATAAGTGATTACTTTCCTCAGCAAGAGTAAACTCATTACAGTGGGAGAACAGAACCACCTTAGGGGCTGAAACAGGAAAAAACACAAATTGTTTTCTCCATTTTCTCATACCACAACAATCAACACAGAAAACTTCAGTGACCAAATGTGTGGGAATTTCTTCCCACCAGCAGGTAAGCAACCACTTCTGCAGCGGACACCAGCTGGGTGTCCTTCAATTCAATTCCTACTCTATCTAACTGGAGATAGCATCACATCCCACAAATTAAGGGCTCAGTCCCCAAGACTGCCACCACTGCAGATGCCAGTTGCAAATCCAGACCCCTGGAACTTATGTCCAACCAGCTACAAATTGCGGTTCCCACAACCCACTCCTTGAGTTCAACTGATTTACTAGAGCAACTCACAGAACTCATGGAAACACATACTTACGTTTACCAGTTTATTATAAAGGATGTTAAAAAGGAAACAGATGAAGAGATGTATGGGGTGAGGTATTGGGGAAGGGGCACAGAGCTTCCATGCCCTCCCTGGGTGCACCACCTTCCAGGAAACTCGATGTCTTGTGGAGGCTTTATTATAGGCATGATTGACTACTGGCCATATTACATAAGCATGGTTGACTACTGGCCATATTACATATGCATGATTGACTATTGGTCATGAACTTAACTTTCAGACCCTTCACCCTCCCTGGAGATTAGGGGTTGGGCTTAAAGTCTCAACACCTAATCATAAAATTGGTTTCCCTGGCAACCAGCCTCACCTAGGGGCTGCAGCCATCAGTCAACTCATTAGCATAAAAAAGGCACTCATCACTTTGGAGATTCTGAGGATTTTCTGAGTTGTATGCCAAGAGACAGGATGGAAGACAGAATATACATGTCACAATATCACAGGGCTTTATCTTACCTTATCACCCACTATTTATCCACACTGTGCCTCTTGAATAGATCTCCTGTTACAGCGTTGGTTTTTAAAGAAATATTTGTTCAGCACACAACACAGCTTCTAAATAATCCTACCCTTAGTGACAGCATACATTCAAATATAACCATTCCAAAGCACTTTGCTCTTGAGTGCAAAGGGTGATAAACTCCTCCCTTCCCTGACTTGTTCCTAAATTTAGACCTTCTGGGTATTCAGGGGCAGAACTGAGTAAAGTAAGCAGGTGTGGATTTGCTTAGAGGTCCATGCAGTGCCCACTGCTGTCCTTGCCTGTTCTGTCTCTTACACTAAGGGACAGTGCTGCTCAGCCCTGAAGGTTTCAGATTTCCAAGAGAGTATATTCTAAAAGAATTCATTCCAGGTAAAGCTGTTACTATGTGGGTTCCCAGTTCCTCTTTTCTAATTCTTTTGAAGAAAAGAGGGGGAAAAAGGCAGAAGGGAGATGGTAGGGAGGACAGATAATCATATGGAAGTCAGGACGCAGTGAGAATAACAGCCCCTTTCTCTTGTGACCCTTACTGCCCTTTCCCTGGACACTCACTTTACCTGGAAGCCTCATTGTCTAGTCAGTATTCTGCTCTCAAGAGTCTTTTGCTTGAATTATCCATTCGGCAAAGAGGCAGTGTTGAGTCAATTCTAAATCAAAGTGTTAAAATTAACCATGACCTGGGAAGCATTTTGTTTATTTCAAGATTGCCAGTTTTACTTACTGGCAGCCTACAGGGCTCAAGACAGAAGGGTGCTGAATTTAAAGTAATCTCCAAGTACCTCACATTCCCAAAGGAAAAAGTTTGAGGCTTGGATCCCACATAATAAATAGGCTTCCCTCCCCACCCCCCTTACCCCCAGTAACTGCTCTTTCTAAAATTCAGGACAGATATTATGAGGACATGAAGAAAAACTTCATATGGCACCTTCTCTGTCCCTATTATCATTGACTTGGTTATGGAGCTTCTTGTGTTGTCAGTAAATATTTATTTGGCCTTAGCCAAATTGATAGTGTTTAGGTAACCTACGGTTGTTTTCCCCCTGGGAATGACGTAGGGAGTGAGCATGATGCTGTTGGCCAATGCTGTGAAGATCATACTTATAAATCAAATTCTGGGAAGGCCAGGCTGTAGAACACCCCTCTCAGGAGTTGCCCTCTGCCTCTGCTTTTAGAAGTACTGAAAGTGAGACAGATTAGGGTTAGGCCTGTGAACCAAACTGACTCCATTTTCCTGCAGAGGACAGTTTGTTACTTTTCCACTCTTCAATTATGAGACCCCTCAGGGCACATGATTACCCCATGGCCTACCCCAATAAAATAAACTGAGATAAGAGGGGAACAGATATTCCCTGAGTTGTAAAACCCCTCCCCAAGGCTTGTTTATTGTAATTGTAAAAATAAAGTAACAGATTAACCTTAAGACCCCTTTAGGAATTCCCGCATGAGCACAAAGCTTCAAGGTGATACTACAATGACCCTCCTGTGGTGACAATAATGAACACCACCACCATCTTGGACCTACTGAGCAGGTGCAAGGACCAAAGCCCTTAAATGAGCATGCGCACATGATGCAACCAGGAAGAACAGAGTGGACCACCTCCAGAGGTGCAGAATGATGCTGGCCTGTACCCCCTAACCTGTTTCCCTATAAAAGACCTTGAACAGCTCCCCTTGACGGGGTGGGGGCTAGCTTTCCTGTAGCTACCTCCTTATGTATAAGTCCATGTCCTCTTTCAATAAAGTGTTGCCTGCTTTATTGCTGGGTGCATTGTTTATTTCTATGAATTTGGGGCCCAAGAGCCTAATTCAGTAACAAAAGTTGTCATTCGGCCTTCATTGTTGAACTTGTGATTTTTAGGGGAGAGCATTAATGAAACACTGTAGGTAGTAGCCTTTAAACCAGAGGCAACGTTTCTAAAAAGAAGCAGATGATACAGAAGGTCGACAGACGTTACACAAGTTCTTTGGCTTGTGTTTATTACTGAGTGGAAAATCCTTGTATTATCCGATGAATAGAAGCTGTGATATTTTCTTCTGAAAA
>NW_007726864.1:211337-215307 GCF_000696425.1 Galeopterus variegatus | reverse complement strand
GTCGACAGACGTTACACAAGTTCTTTGGCTTGTGTTTATTACTGAGTGGAAAATCCTTGTATAATCCGATGAATAGAAGCTGTGATATTGTTTTCTTCTGAAACACCAAGAAAATTAACTCCTTCCTCCACCATTTGTTGAATACTTAGTAAGTGCAGGAAACTGAAGGAGACTTTAATAGGGTCAGACTCCTAGCCAGAAGAAGCTACAAGGGTTGTGGCAGACGTGCAATGACAATAATAGCTAACATTTAGAGAGTGCTTACTATATGCAACTAAACACTTTATATGTATTAATTCACATATTCCCACAATAACAAGAAAATACTATTATCTCCACTTTACAGAGCAGGAACAGAGAGGTTAAATAACTTGCCTAAACCTGCCCAAGTCAGTAAGCAGCAGTCAGAGTCTAAACCTAGGTATTCTGGCACCAGAGCTAAGTTAACCACAGGGGCAATTGTAATGTTGCCAACAAGGTACTAAAACATAGAAAAGAGAGGGAGCTATTGACCAGGGTGATAGTTAAGTGAAGCCTTTATGAAAGACTAGGCATTTGCTCTGGGTTTTGAAGGTCAACAGGTGGAGAAGGGGCCCAGGGAGGAAGGAATCTCGAGGGGTAGAGGCAGTTTGGGTACCAGCCAGCAGATGACAGCAAGAACTGGTTGAGTGTGGCGGGGAGGAAGCTAGAAAGGGAGGCCGCGCCCAGTCCTGAAGCTCCCTGAGGATCACTCACTCACCGTTAAGGAACGGGGAGCAAAATCTCAAACTAGGAGAGCGGCAGAAAGAAATTCATGGTCACGTCCTGACTTTTGGGATCCCCCGCCCAGACACCAAGGCAGAGAGCACACCCACATTTCCCTCAGGGTAATGCCCGGCCGAGAAGGTCAAGGTCGCCTGCGGGGGCTCTGTAGCTGCACGCCAGGCGCAGGACTCGCGCAGGGATTTGGATGCCAATCAGAACATGAGGCCGCGTCAGGAACGTGCGCGCTGCCGGGCCTGGCCACAGAACACCTGCTCAGCGGGTACGCGAAGACCCGTGCTCCAGAACTGGCCACGGCCACCTCTCCCTAGTCTCCAGGCTCTCGAAGGTCGAGGTGGCAAACTTTCGGGGACGCCGGCCGCTCGGCTCCTCCCTTCGACCGGAGAGACGCAGGGAATAACAGGCTCAGCGATAGGAGCATGCTCTGCCAATCAACCCTAGCCTCCGCCCACCCCTCAGCCAGAGTAAATTCCATTGGTTGTATCATTACCGGCTCACCGATAAGATTCTCTTCTTGGATTGGCTAATAGCATGCCCTCCCTCCTCGCCCTTCATCGTCGGAAGCTCACGATTGGTTAGCCGCGTTGCCAAGCTCCGGACGCGGCTCGCCCATTGGAAGCCGCGGGCCCGCCCGCGCCGGGTAGGTGAAGGTGAGAGTCTCCTCCGGTAGCTGTGCACAGACCCGAGCGAGCCGCTCCCGGCGTCGTGCGAGAGCTCTCGGCAGATTCCTGCTCTCTCGCTATGGCGCCTCCGTCAGTCTTTGCCGAGGTTCCGCAGGCCCAGCCGGTCCTGGTCTTTAAGCTCATTGCCGACTTCCGAGAGGATCCGAACCCCCACAAGGTCAACCTGGGAGTGGGAGGTAAGGGTGCAGTGCCCTGGAGTGTGAGAAGCTTGGGGAGTGGGGCGGACCCAACCCGGCCCGTGGGGACTGGGGCAGAGGCCGAGGCTCAGCTCGGCGCTGCCTGAAGACGGGGTCCCGGAGAGGAGGCAGGGTCCACGAGGGCTTCGTTCAACCTGCCCTTTCTACAGATGAGGACATGGAGTTCCTGGAAAGGGGAGATGTGTCAGAGGTCACGCAGAACAGGTGTGGCAGCCAGGACAGAGACAATCGTTCTGATTCCGCATCCAGCGTTCTTTATACCACATTCTCCTAAGAAATGGGGCGGCCAGGGATTGAACAGATGGGGAGGAAAATCGGAAGCCTGATGGGCTTAGGGGTCCTGGTCGCTGGAAAATGGGGAAAGGAGGACTGTTAGCCCCAGGGAGCTCTGGTCTGGATCGGTAAATATCGAGTGAGCACCGGGTATCAGTCAGGTACCGTATTAAGCTTGTGGGGGAAGACTGAGTCTTGGTTTTGCCCTCAAGAATTTTAAGATCTGCAGCTGTCGTACACTACAGTAGAGATCTAAAATGCTTCTGAGACGGGTTGATACTGCCAGGAGGGATCTGGGAAGACGGTGCTGGTCCTCGCAGGTGTGGTAGGAATGGGTAGAGATAAGGGAAAGGAGTGCACTTTCCACACATCCTTGTCCTCATTTCTTGCTTTGGGCCTTGGACAGCTTAGAACATGGGCCACAGTTTCCCCGTCTTCCAAGAAGATTTGTATTGGAGCGCTTCTGAAATTCCTTTCAACTCTAACCTTCTCTGGTGAATTTGTTGTTTCTGTCACTGTTATTTGGATGTTTGAAGACCCACAGACATTTTCCGGAGTTGGGTTTTGCCACAGCTACAGAGACAAAAATGAGTAGGATGATGTCCTATGCTAGGGAAGAGACTTAGAGTAAAAGGATTAGAAATTTTGGAACAAGAAAATGAAATTATTTTGTAGCAGAGGGCAACATGAAGGAGGTTCAGAATCAGACTTCCCATAGAGAATGTTTGTGTCTGTCTGTAGCACCTGTTAAAAAAATCTTCACCAAGGAGTATGGGGGAAGGGTAAGGAAAAAAACAGTAAAAAAGTGATTGTTTGTTGAAGCTGATGATTTGTTGAAGCTTGGGTGCATGGGCATACATTATATTATTCTCTCGACTTTTGAATATGTTTGAAAATTTTCATAGTAAAGCATGAAAAAGAATAAGTCAATATTCTATAGTTTCACCCGTGGAGGGAAAGTGATGTTTTCAACAGGCAGCAGAGTGAGAGAAATATTGAAAGATTGCCTCGAATTGAATTGGAATGGATACCGTTCAAGCTTGTAATTTAAATCCAATCCAAAACCTCCAAGTATTTCTTTACACAAGATATATATTGAAGATATATATCAATGTCAGTATAAATACATCTTTTGAAAACCCAGATATTATTGGCTCAATTACCTTGAACTATCTTACAGGGTTTTTGTGAGGATTAAGTGCACGCGTAAGTGCTTAGAACCATGTCTGGCACGTAAGTGAAAGTTATATAAATGTTAGCTATTACTATTTTTGTTGTTTTGGCATTTCTTTGGGTGAGTTTTGTAAAAGATGTTGAATAAAATTTTTCAGCTCAAGAACTGCAAATGAAATAATTTATGACATTGGTTCAGAAATAAACTGCTCATGCAGAGAAAAGCACCCTGCTAGCCCAGGCTACAAGTGATTGGCTCAGAATCAGTCTTTAGCCCAGATGACCACCTCACCTGTGATGGTGCCTTTATCATGTTTTCCAGCAACCTAGGAATTCCATCTCTTTACTGTGAGTAAATGATTTATGTGCGTAATCTCATTTAATGCTCACACCAACTCTGGAGAGTTATTACTATTACTGTTTAGAGGTAAAGAAGCTGAAGCCTAGAGAGATGAAGCAATTTGCTCCAGGTCATATGACCACTAGGTGGTAGAGCTTGGAATTCCAGGCCCGGTCTCTCAGGCCCCAGCATCTCTGCCCACTCCCCTGTTTAGGGTACTTTCGGATGGTCTGGGGGCAGCCAGTGTACTGTAGTGGGAAGAGCCAGGAGATTTGGGTACAGGCCCAGCTGTGTGGTCTAGCAGCGTGAACTTGGGAGAGTTGTTTAAAATTCCTGGGACTCAGTCTGTTAAGTGAGGAGCCAGGACTGACTGACCTCTCTCTAAGATTCAACTCTACTAAAAGTCTACTCCAAGATTCACTAGCATATTCTATGAACGTAGTATAGGGTAATAATTTTACTGGCCTCATCAGGTGACTGAGTATTAAATGAATAACTATGTGTGAAATGTGATATGTGAATGAAGTATTATATATATATAT
>NW_007726864.1:199409-211024 GCF_000696425.1 Galeopterus variegatus | reverse complement strand
TTTTGTGTGTTCTAGCTTTATTTATACACATGCTAAAGTATACCCTTTGTGAAGGAAATGTAATTAATCACTTATTTGGGGTGAGATACTCTTTTTTCCCCCAAGTTAAGATAAAACCTAATCTTTTGTGTGTTCTAGCTTTATTTATACACATGCTAAAGTATACCCTTTGTGAAGGAAATGTGATTAATCACTTATTTGGGGTGAGATACTCTTTTTTCCCCCAAGTTAAGATAAAACCTAACGGACGTTATCCAGCTCATGTTCTAGCAATGTTGGATATGTTTAGAATAAACCACAACTATAATCTCAGCCAGTTCCTACTTGCAGGTGGTTTCTCCAGAGATTTTCTTCTTGTTATGATTTCAGTAATTTCCTTGGAGTTAAAGGAGAGTATCACATTTTCTACTTTTAAGTGCAACACTTTGAGTTGATGGTTTTATTGTTTCTCAGACTGAAGTGGCTTTAAGGGCAGGGGAGACATGGGTCCAATCTGAGGCAGAGTGTAGCAAGAAATTTCTTCAAACACTCCAGTCCATTTTTAAAAATAAACTTAGCTTTCTTTTGGCCCAGATAAATTGTGCTAGCTTTGATATTTGTTGTTTTCAGTGTGGTTTCCTAGCATCTTCAAATAAAATTGTTGGAAAGATATGCTATATCAGATGTTTCTGAGTACCCCTGGGCCCTCTCCCGGGTATCCTAGTTGGAGAAGGGTCTGAGAGGCGTACCTGCACGGGTCTTGGGTGGGGATGGATGAGGGAAGTGGAGATCTTAAGAGGAGGGTGAGGGTGATGGGTTGACCATTTAATTCTCTATGTTCTTCATTCCCTTCCTTCTGCAAAGCAAGATGGCTGGGCCCACCTGTGGCCTGTTTGACTCCTCTAAAAGGGATTGTACCCAGGAAGAAGGGCAGTGGTACATGGAGCTGGGAACATGTTGATGAAAAGGCCCTGACACAGTTCCCTGGGGCCTGCTTGCTTCAGGCTTTCCCTAGACATCTCTTGCTCTTAAAAAAGGCACATAGATCCATGAGTTTAATAGTATGACAGCCAAGCTTTTACTATCCTTGTGATCTTGGGCAAATTAGTTAAGTTTTCTTGCCTCAGTTTCCAGATCTCTAAGATAGACATCACAATATCTATTTTGTGGGTTGTTATGAAATTAAATAGAGTAAAGAAACATAAAGTATTTGGCACAGTGCCTTGTACACACAGAGTATTTAGTAAATCCTTGTTGTTATTACTATGGCTTCAGCTACTGTTGATGGCTACAGTTATGAAATCTTTCTCTCCATCCTGGACCTCTTCTCTGAGTGCCAGGCCCATACTGGACACATCCTGCAACCACCTCCAATTCAACATATTTAAAGCACAACTCATCATTTCCACCTTCCCCTTGATCTTTTCTTTTCTTCCCCTTGTGTTCTGTATCTTGTTCGGCTTCACCGCCACCATCTACTCATTACTCAGACAAGAGGGAGACCTTGGAGTCATCAACATCCCTTTCTCTGGTCCCATGTCTATTTATTTGGTTATTAGGTATTTTTCTACCTCATAAATGTATTTTGAATATGTCCTTTCTTCATCTCTGCTGCCACTTGCCTTAAATCAAGACCTCATTATTTCTCCTCTGGGTTATTGCAGTAGCCTTCTGACTTAACTCTCTGCCTCTGTCCTCCCCTCCAGTTTGTTTTTGGTGGTGTCACTCAAATGAGCCTGTTAAAATGCACAGCTGTTCATGTCACTCTCTTGCTTAAATGCTTTTGGTGCTTCCTCATGAAACGGAAGTTCCTTAGAAGAGACTCCAACACTCTTTGAACCAATTCAGGCTATTCCTCCATGGATCCTACACCCTAGCCGTGAATGTGGATCCTCAAAAACCTCACACTCTCCAAGTCTCTGGGGCCTTGCACAGGTGTTCCCTCTGCCTGGGATGCCCTTCTTCCCTTGTCTACCTTTTAAATTGTTATTCATCTTTCACCCTTGGTCCTCTGTAAAATCTTCTTTGACCCCTCAAAGGAGAATTAAAGGCTCTGTGCTCTATGTTTCCTGCAGGGCAGATGGTTTTAGTTTATCTTATAGTTACCTCTCTGTGTAGCTTCTTTTAGCCAGTGCCTGGCTCATGGTAGATTAAGTCCTTGTTAAATGAATGAGTGAATGAAAGAATGAATGAGAAATGCATGGGCCTGAAAAACAAGAATAAAAATTCCCTGGGAGAGCAGGAATAGCAATTGTTGATAATGCTTGACCTCACTGCTCCAATCACCCAAGAGTAATCTGTATGTCTGCTTCATTAGGACAGTTAGGCGAGACATTGGGAATAAATCTAGAACTGAACCTGGGAGAAACTGGGCAATGGAGAAGAAAGGAGAGGTGAAAATTGCCCAATTTCTGTTTTGTGATAGTGTAGACACAATGTCTCTCCTTCCAATCCCCAGCCCCAAGTAGTATAATAGGATTTTTTAGAGTTTTACAGAGTTTACAGTAGCACTACAGCCTTTTCTTTCTCTCCCACATTTTATTTATTTATTTACAATACATTATTTATGAATGGTCTATTATCATAAATATAAATATAGAGCATAATTATATAATACATATAACTCCCAAACACAGACATGAAGCATAATAGAAATGGTTTTTCTATGCACACACAAACTTTTGTACATCTAAGTAGTATCCTTTCTATATAGTCTAAACATGCTGCTATTGCTCAAAGATTTCTGGAAACCCCCTTTTGGAATGGCCTTTGAAGCAAGTAGAACCCACACAAGAGACTGTCTTTTTATAATTGCTCCGTGAATATTATCCAGTGTACTCCCCCACCCTCTTCACTGGAGATGATGCAAGTACCATTTCCAAAAATTAAACTGACTTTCAAAGATGAGGATTTGGCACTATTGAAGATGTTCAAAATAATGAGATGTTGCCTCCAAAACAATTCCAAAAGGAGTTGAAGAATATTTTCATAATGGTAGCACTGTGATCATAGACAGGGTAATCTGCCTCAGGGACAACTCTTACTTGGAAATAGTTATTTTGGTATGACTTTAAAGAAACTAGACCAGATTCCACCTGGTAAAGTAGGCTTTTTGATCTTGTTGAGAGGGGATTAGTTTGGTAGGTCAGGAGGTATAATATGAGTGGAAAGATAGTATTGTTAGATTCACCTACCCAGAGACTGTTGGTTAGTGTCTGTGTCAGTCTGGAACTCTGTCCACATTTTTATTTACTAGCTTGATATGTTTCTCAGATTTGCAGATGGCATATTCCTGGAGAGCAGAGTTAGCTCATAGAAGACAGGCACAAAATTCAAAATTGGCTTATAAAGTCTTTTATGTGTTGTATTCCTTTTGACCTAGTAATATTACATTTAGAAATTTTCCTAAGAAAACAGTTATGAATATGTATAAAGATATAACACCATTCATCACAATGCTTATAATAGCAAATAATTGAAAGCAACATAGTTGATAAATTTATGCGTACAAAGGAATATTATCTAGCCACTAAAATGATATTGTAAGTGACTCATATATGAAAAATACACAATTGCATTCATAATAGGAGAAGTACAAATTAAAATTACCCTGAGATACCGTATGCACCCTCACATTGGTAAAAATTTCCTTACTGGGTGAAGGTGTGGGGAAGCAGACACTCTTACACAGTGCTGGAGGGAATGTAAATTGATATAATCTCTATGGAGTCAAGACTGTAAATAAACATCCTCTCAATCTTTCATTTTCAGCCTTGCATCTTACAGATATGTTTGTGTACATGTGAGATGATGTATGTACAAGGGTGTTCACTGAAGTTTTAATAGTCAAAGATTGTAAACAACTCAAATATTCATCAACAAGACATTGACAAAATAAAATATGATATGTTTGTCAGCTACACAGTTGTAAAAAAGAACAAGGACACTCTATACACAAATATATAAAGATCATCAAGTGGAAAAAGCAAGGAACAAAACAGTGTATAGTATGTTATATGCTACCTTTTGTGTAGAGAGGGCAGATGTAAGAAGCTGTATTTGTTTGTGTATGTATAGGGAAATTCTGGAAGGATGCGTAAGAAACTAACAACAGTTATTTGTGGAGGGAGGGATTTGGGAAACAGACAGATGGTGGATAAGGATGGTATGAGAATGTATCACTTATTAGAAAAATAGTTAATGTTGATGAAAGATATAATATTTACTTACATGGAAAAAAGCATGTTGAAAATTCTGTATACAGTATGATCCATACTTTATTTTAAAAAAATACCCATGGAAAATAAAGCTTGGAAAGTTGTACACCAAAATTTTCATACTCCTTGTCTCTGAGTGCTGGGATTACATGTTAATTGCAGTGTTTATTATTTACTTTCTGAGCTTTTCTAAATTTTCTACAATCAACATGTGTTGTTCAGTAAACAATAACTACTATCCTAAAAAGTGACTTTTTAAAAAAAAGTCAGATTAATGGTAGGCAGAAATCAATAAAGTAAAATTTAATCAGAATTACTCTAAAATTTTGTTTCAGTTTCAAAATCACTTATATAAGTATAGGGTTGTTGGAGATCTAAACATGTGAGCAGAGAGGCAAATGTCTCCTGTCAGGAATTCTGCCAGGAGAGATTATTGGCTTGAATGCAAGGCCAAAGCAGCTGCCCTCTAAAGCTTTAATCCTAACATAACCGTAGAGTAGTACAGGGAAAAAATCAGGAATAGGATAACTCAAAGTGGCCTAAAAAACTTTTAGGGTAGAAAAAATGCTTAGAAATTTACTGCAAGATTAAATCTTGTGAAATAGATAAATTTAGATCAATGAAAGGGTGAGGCAAATGAAATGGGATGTACAGTCAAAATGGTCAATACTGGCTGAGGTAAAAATACAGAAAGAGGACAAAGACGTGTTTAAGTGGGTCTCGAGGTGACTATGTAACTGGTTGTTGGAATCTTCAGTCACAGGGCATTTACTCACTATTTGTCCTGTTTCTGTTCCTCTAGGACAAGAAGAGGGTGGGCCTCTTTCCACCCTTCTGTTTCTCTGTGTTTATGTTTGAAGGTGCAGGGTTCACGTGAAACGGCACCTAGACCTTTTCTGGCAATCTCTTTGGGAGATGCAGAAAGAAGAAGATTGCTGGGCCAATGGCTGTAAAGACCTTAGTGCACTGGCAGTATTGACATAACATTTGTAAGACATTTTTCAGGGTGCTTTCCCATGCCCTCTCTCACTTGATCAGGCTCTGTGATGCCCCAGTTTTATTTCAGCATTCTACTTTTTGGAGGTCACATATTTAAGAGCTATAAGTTCTATAAGGATAGAAACCATTTCTGTCCTTCTGTTTGCCGGCACCTTGCAAAGGTACTCACTAAGTGAATGAACTTCACTTCGGTTTTCTCCACTGTTCTGTTTTAACTGGAAGGGGTGGAATTCTCCCTGTTCACAGTTACAAACTCTTACTTGGACAAAGCCTTCATATCTAACTCTTTTTTATGCCCCAGCTTATCGCACAGATGATTGCCAGCCCTGGGTTTTGCCAGTAGTGAGGAAGGTGGAGGAGAAGATTGTACAGGACAATAGCCTAAACCACGAGTATCTGTCAATCCTGGGCCTGGCGGAGTTCCGGACCTGTGCTTCTCGCCTTGCCCTTGGGGAAGACAGCCCAGCTATCAAGGAGAAGCGGGTGAGTTTGGGGTGAGGGTATACTTTCTCTTTAGAAACCGACAAAATAAAAAGAGATTGGAAATTCCATTTTTAAAAAAGCATTAGGTGTTATGTCTATTGAACTGTAAATGAATAAGGGTTTAAGAAGTGTGAGTTCTGGAACCTGATAGGACAAATAATGTGGTCATGTAAAAAGCTCGGCTTCTTTGATTCTTCAGTTTTGCCCAGTACATCAGATTTCAGCTGCTGGGTTCGAAGCAATCAGTGGAGATGCCAAGTAAAGGGAATTTAATGGAATAATAAGAGACTGGGGTTCTAGATTCTAGACCCAACTGTGCCACTACTTTTGACCATAGGCAAGTTATTTACTCCTCTGGCTCCTACATCTACATGACAGAAAAAGACTAATTTGTGGCTCATGGTCCTGTAAGGAGCACTTGCATAGGGGATTGTTTAAGGGGCCTCTGAACCCCTTGAAATTGTATGTGGAGTTTTGTGTGTACTTATTTCTGGGGAGAAGGCTCATAGCTTTTATCAGATTTTCAGAAGATGTCCATGGCCCCCAAAAGTTCAAGAGCCACTAGTCTAGGTGCTGTCTGAAGTTTCTGTTCATTGTAATATTCTTTAATACTTCTAGCCTCCATCTCAGCATCTCTCATTTAAGTGTATAAGTAGAGATATATGGGAGAACATATTCAGAAGCAGACACAGTGAGATAAACTGTATGGGGGAGGAAGTGGTATGGGACAGGTTCTTATGTCCCATATGGACAGTGTTGCAGGAATTCGGAGAAGAAGACTCATGAGGGCCAGAGATGGGACTTGAGCTGACCCTTGGAGAATGTGTGAGTGAGGCCAGGACATGGTTCTCAACTCTGGCTGTACATTAGTATCACCTGGGGTGTTTTTAAAAATGCACTGATGGCTGGACCCCATGGTTTTTCCTTTTGCCGATCATGTTACGCAGATGCCCCTATAAGCAGAACGGCAGGGTAAAAGAAAGGCTATGAACATGTGCTTTCTTCCATTATCAGGAAGCAGGGAGGCTCTGAGTGAAGCTCTTGGAACTAAGGTCAGTGATTAGGCAAGTAATTAACTTAATTAGGGTTTTGTCTGGATTGGTATGAGATAATGTGACTGGTCTCAAGGAACTGAAGGCATAGGGGAAGAAATGTTAGAGTATGGAGATTATGGGTTGCATTGGGAAGTTGCTCTGAAAATCCAGTGTTTCCATAGAAGAAGAGGAGAGTCCTAATGTAGTTTGAAAGTGGGGAGCTTTGGCTACTGGGGCCTATCTTCTGAGATGCTGTGGATAAATTAGTTAGAATTCTGTTGTTGACAAATGAAAACAGAGATTCCGTGTTGGGGAGTTTCCTCCTCGAAGATCGTGAATTTTTCTTAAACGGTTATTAACTCTCGGGCAGATTCTTGTTCCTCTGCCTGTTGATCTCCATTTTGACCACTTAATACTGTTAAGACTTGGAGCCATTGCTTGTGGCCTTGACATGGGAACATAACCCTGCCTCTTAGTGTAGTTCATCCTGTGTTGTGTTTTTGAATATGGAACAAGTTAAAATGTTAGTCTTCATGGCAAGTATTTGAAGATACTTTTTTGGAGTGGTTTAGGATACTCTCTTGGCATCTACGTCACCCTGTGTTCCACTTGCTACTGAGCTCTGAGCCTTTCCTCTTTCCCTGGAAGTCCTCACAATGCCCAGGCTACTGTCTTAGTTCAGCCCTCTGTCATCTCATTTGGATTCTTGTGACAGCCTTCTAATTCACCTTGTTGCCTCTGGTCTCTTCCCCATTCTAGTATATTCTGCACAATGCAGCTAGAATGATTTCTCTTAGCAAAAAAAGCCAATCATGTCACTAGTGCCTCCCACCTCCCAGCCCCGCTTTTAACTCGCCCATTGCCTGCAGGGTAAAATCCAGACTTGGAGCTTGGCATGCAGGGAATTTAGTAGACAGCCTTCATGCTGTTCTTCCAGTTCTTATTCTCCCTCATCCCCCTAGGGGACCTGCCATTCTAAGAGCCTTGCTGTTTTCTAGACTCACCAGACCCCATCAAGACTTAGAGCATTTGCCTGGCTCTTCCCTCTGCTTGGAATGTCCTCCCTCATTTCCCCAACTCCGCAGTCTCCACCTCCAAGTCCTTCAAGACCTGGTGAAGGGTCACTTCCTCGCTGAAGCCTCAGCTCCCTCAGGCAGAGCTAGTTGTTCTGAGTCATCACAGGACGTTGTCCACAGCTTGGGAATAACAGTAGTACTTGCTGTGCTTGCTATAATTTTGTAAGTCTTCCTTTCCTACAAGAACAGGGGCTGGGATCATGGCTTACTTATTCACCTTGCAGATCTTCAGCATTTAGCTCCTAGCCTAGTTCCTCAGAGATTCCCAGATGTTGGAATTTACTCATACATTCAGTCAACAAATGCTCACCACTAGGGTGAGGCACCGTTTTAGATGCTGGAGCACAGTGTTGACCCAGAATCCCTTCCCTTGTTTTAACTCTTGTGGACGGAAACAGACCATAAACATAATTGACAAGATAATGACATAGTATATTAAAGATGATAAATGCTGTAAAAATGGAGCAGGGGAAGGCATGTTAGGAGTGTGGGGGTGGGAATGAGGGTGGATAGTTTTAACCAGGTGGTCACAGTAGAAATAGAAGTGACATTTGAGCCAAAGGAGATGAGGCATGAATGGAAGAATGAATGAACCCCCAAACAAATGGTCATCATTGTCTTCCCTGAGATTTTTCTTCTCAAGATTTAACATTGCCAGGTCCTTCAACCATTTTGAGAAGACCTATTTTCTAGATGATTCCTCACTTCCTCTTATTACTTTTCCATTTTCAGACCTTAGGATCCATACAAAATGTCTGGACATTTTTCATCTCCTGCATAGTCAGGTTTCAGCTTCTGAAATTACTGAGCCATTGTAGGTAGGAGTGCTTGTGAGCCACAACTCCTTGCCACGTGATGACACCCCAGTCTCTCACTTTGATCACTGCCTCTTGGAGACTTGAGGCTTTTGCTATGGCTCAGATCTTTTCAGCACTGTCTTCTTTCTTCCTCTAGTTCATATGTTTGTAGTACCATGTGCAGATCCTGTGAGAGTTGCCAGGGGCACCCAGATGAAGGCAGCATGGCAGCATGGCCCTGGCTACCAGCAGCTCCTGATCTGCACTCCTGCTCCTCATGATGAAGTCATAGCACCAGCAAATTGTGATCTCAGTCAAGGGTTCTAGAGTCCAGCAATTGTATGTGGACATATATACTGGGGACACAGGCCTGCTCTGTCCAGCTTCACACACAGCCCTACTGGATTTCCCTTGTTCTGGAGGCCCCTGTTTAGCCCGCCAGGTCCAGTTATCTGGCTCCTGGAGAAGTTTGTACTTATTTCCTTTGATATTATGATTTTCCTCTATTCCAAATACAGGACTTTTTTGGGCTCTGGGTCAATTCACCAAAAATTAGTTCACAGAATGACCAAATTGCTACATTACTGATTCCCCCCAAACTTGTTTCTGTTCATTGTTGCTATTTGGAGCAACTTGTGTTTCACTGAAGCCATCCAGTGTTCAGTATATTTTTAGGGAATGATAATTTCTTGAGAATTTGTTATTTTAAGTGTCGTAGGTGTCATGAATGTTAAGGATTAATGTTAGTCAAGTGGGTTTATCTCTTCCAACCACATTTTCAATGTAGTCTGCTGACTTTCTAACTTTCTTTTAATGAATTTGCTTTCTGGAGTGGGAGAGAAAGGGCAGAGTTAATAGTGGAACACAGAAAATGAAAAACTATGCCTGGGAATGTTTTCACTGGTGGATACACATCCGTCATGTTTTCATGATAATGTAAAACGATGTTGAAGGGAAATCTTGCTCATCTGCGTAGGAAGTATCAGCATTCTAGAATTGCTTAGGTATTCGAAGTGTGAAGTAACATATGAAACTGACATTCAACTTAGCTGGATGACAAATATATACAAAAAAGTACACATTTGGGTTATATCTTCTTGGTAGTGATTTGCATACAGAATCCTGGTAGACCACAATGTGGGGGCAAAACCTTTAAAGCAATGGCAAGGAACCAGTGCTTGGTAGGGATCACTAAAAAGAACAGAGAAGTTCTTGTACCAAATTTGACGTACAGTGATTTCCACCCTGGTCCACTGCCTTTGCTTCTTTCTGCAATATGCATCTGTGTTGAGTTCTTGATCTCCTTGAACGTCAATTTTGCTTGTTTCACATTCCAGATAATATTCTTTCACTGGTGCTGAGACCTATGAATACAACATTGGTAAATAACAGTATTGATAATTGGTATCATTGCCTTATTCATGGCTTAAATGGGATTTCTGCTAATGATTCATTGTTGATCATGAAGATATGGGTTGAATGAATTTTTTTTTCCAGTTATTTTAAGGAAGTATCCATTGTTTCCTCTTGTACTGAGCATTTATATCATCAGGAATGACAGATTTTCTCATGTGTTATGAGATTATTTGGGTTTTCTCTATTTGGCAGCATGACCAATTTTATAATATATCTCTGAATGATCATGTATTCATGGGATTCCTCTCATTGGATCAAGGGGGCATTTTTTAATGTACTGTTGTATTGATACTGTTCATTAATGTTTGTTTGGGAAGTTAGTATCAAGACACATGAGGGAGCTAGGTCTCTCCCTTTTTTTACTATTTTTCCTCTGTCATGTTTTCACCTCAGTGTTATGTTAGATTTTTAAAAAGATTTAGGAAGGTTTTCCTCTCTACGTAGGAAGTTTTTTTTTTTTTTTCTTAGCCTTTTTATTATAGAAAATTTTAAATCTATACAAAAGTAGAGAAAACAGGACGATGAATGAATCCCCATGTGTTTATCACCTAGCTTCAGCAATTATCTGTGTATGGTTAGTCTTGCATATCTTCTTCTCTCCAGCACTACCAAAGCTGCATTATTTTACAGCAAATTCCAGACATCTAAATAGGTTTTAAAAATTATTGTAAAATTTTATGAATAATACATTGATACGTTGTTTTCATTTTTAAAAAATAACTTCTAGATTAGACCAAAGCCCTGTTTGATCACTATTCCTACATCCTAGACTCCTCCCGGAGGTGGTCACTGTTAGATTGGTATGCGCCCTTTTATTTGAATAGACTTTTTCATGTGATCTTTTTCTTTCTTTCTCCTTATTTCTTTAGACATATTAGGCAACATGTAATTTATGACATTTCTCTACTGAAAGAGTTATGCTGAAGCCTAATTAGAATAGTGAAGGGGCAAAATCAAAGATGTATAGGCAGAACTACATCAGCCATTCATAGTGACAGATCTTGGGTGGGAAGACCTGGACTTGTGTCCAGCTGTGCCTCTCACCAGCCGTGTATCCTTTGGCAAACCACTTCTCTGAATCAGTTTTCTCATGTGTAAAGTGGGAATGTAGAACTTGCTTTACAGGGTGTGAAGATCAAATGAGAATGTATTTTGTAAATGGTAAAACATGGGACTTTTATTACTGCCCGTATGAGGTCACTTTAAGATGACAGAAAGCCAAGGAGAGGAAAGTAGTAGTCACATATTGCCTTTTTTTGTTAGAACATATTTCTAAGGATTAATAAGCTGAGTTCTTAGAGCTGGCCAGTTAGCTTATTTGGTTAGAGTGTGGTGCTGATAACATCAAGGTCCAGGGTTCAATCTCTATACCAGCCAGCTGACAAAGAAAAAAAAGAAAGCCTGATTTCTAGAGATGAGGAATACCACAGATTGATATCAATGGCAGGCTAGAAACTTTGTTTTACAGGCTTCTACTGGAGGGGAATTTTGATCCTGGGATGGCTGCTGAAGAGATGGGTTTGCCTTTCAAGGCACGCACTAATGTGGCCTATGTTATGTCCCTTACCTCTGTGTTCAGAAGGGAAGCTCCCCCTGGCATCAGAACTCCTGGGC
>NW_007726864.1:196696-199044 GCF_000696425.1 Galeopterus variegatus | reverse complement strand
GTGCTTCTCTTCTCTTAGCCTTAGTTTCCTCATTTGTAAACAGAGGCAAATAATTGTACCTTCTCCATGTGAGGTTTTGATGAGATAATGCAGTTAAAGGGCTTAGCACAGAGCAGGCACAAAGTAAGCACTCATTATCACCTTATTTTTGCTCTCATTATCACCTTATTTTTGCTAATATCATCTGACCTCACCATTATCAACCTGTGACCTTGTGTCTTCTCTTTCAGGTAGGAGGTGTGCAGTCTTTGGGGGGAACAGGTGCACTTCGAATCGGAGCTGAGTTCTTAGTACGATGGTACAATGGAACGAACAACAGGAACACACCTGTCTACGTGTCCTCACCAACCTGGGGTGAGTCTTTTAGCTGTAGTGCGAGGAGAAACAGAGAAGCCAGAGAGAATTATCCTCATAACTGGCTACACAGAAAATGTAATCCAGCCCTGAAACAGCTGACTTCGGGAATGGCTTGAGCAGTGGATTGTGGCAATACGTGAGAAACTGGGCACTCAAATTCTATCAGGATATTTTCCCCAAGACTCTTGGTAGACTTGTATTTTAGTCTATGTTGCAACTCCCTAGAGGAAGCATAAAGTTTAGATGCAGGAAGTACCACTGTAGTGGGATATAAGTTTGCCATTTATGTGATTGGTTGAACTTGTCCTTGGTTATAGTCATTCTTCTATATCTTCACCCCTAGCCTCAATGTCATCCAGTGGACATTGAGCCTGTGAGGGCCTTGGAAGCAGACTTGTATCCTTTCCAATTATGCCTCCTGTTGTTTGTAAAAGCCTTGATCATTTTACCCCTTTGCTTGCAGAGAATCATAATGGTGTATTTTCTGCTGCTGGTTTTAAAGACATTCGATCCTATCGCTACTGGGATGCAGAGAAGAGAGGACTTGACCTCCAGGGTCTCCTGAGTGATCTGGAGGTGGGTGATATAGAAGAAAAAGTAAAGAGAATCCTATGGTGTTAGGAACAGCAGGGAAGGTCTTTGGATCAGTCGATAAGTGAGAAAGTCTGAGACATTCTCCGCAAACCAGCTTGTGGTTTCCGAAATAGCAGGTAATAGGAGAACACAAAAGAGAGACCTGACAGAGTGATAAGAATACGGTCATTGGGCTGACGCATAGGCTTAGTGCAGCCTTACAACCCCAAGGTCACCAGTTTGGATCCCCGTACTGGCCAGCTGCCAAAGGAAAAAAAAAGGAAAGAATATGGTCTTACCAGTGTGCTCCTGACTCTGTCTCCTGCTGTTACTGCTAGTGTCAGTGCTGACACACTTCCTTCTCCTCAGAATGCTCCTGAGTTCTCCATCTTTGTCCTCCACGCCTGTGCACATAACCCAACTGGGACCGACCCCAGTCCAGAGCAGTGGAAGCAGATTGCTTCTGTCATGAAGGTAACTTCCTTTCCAGAGCATCTCTTAGAAAATAGTACGTATTTTTTAATGTATTCAAAAGCAAAACCTGTTTACTGAAAAATTTGGAAAATGGAAAAAAGTCCAAAGAAGGCAGTAAATAATAACTGTAAATTCTATTTCCCGAAGAAAGACACTGTTAATGGTTTGGTAGATAGGATGTCAGGCTTTGTGTGTGTTTGTGTGTTTGTATGTATAGTTTTATATATATAGGTTGAATAGCCCTTATCCCAAAACGCTTGGGATCAGAGTGTTTGGGATTTCAAATTTTTTTTGGATTTTGAAATATTTGCAGGATACATACAGATTGAATATCCCTAATCTGAAAATTCAAAATCCAAAATGCTGCAGTGAGCATTTCCTTTGAGTATCTTGTCATCACTCAAAAAGTTTTGGATTTTGGAGCATTTTGGATTTCAGATTTTTGGATTAGGGATGCTCAAGGGATCATTTTGTCTATACTAATTTGTAACACACTTTGTTTTACACTTGAACTTCTTTATATACATGTTATTAAATGTTTTCCAGCATCATTTTTCATAGCTACATTATATTCCTTTCATGGATATGTCATATTAGGGATTAGATAAATCATCTGATGGACATTTAGGTTTATTTCAGATTTCTCGATCTTATGAACAATTATGTGGTAAAACATTTTATTTCTTTTCTTGGGATAACTTTCTAGATTGGAATTTCTAGCCCAAAGTGTATATATTCTTCATTAACATGTTATAGAATACTTATTGAGAAACTATTATATGCTGGGTACCATGGGGATATGATAAGTGAACAAAGCAGACATGGTCCCCACCCTCAAAGATATGGCCTAGAATTCCAAGGGAGTTGGGGGAGCGTGAGTGATGAGGCTAGAGAATAAACAGGGGCCAGGGCCTGTGCTGAGACATTGGACTTTACTCTCAGGA
>NW_007726864.1:170615-196237 GCF_000696425.1 Galeopterus variegatus | reverse complement strand
AGTGAACAAAGCAGACATGGTCCCCACCCTCAAAGATATGGCCTAGAATTCCAAGGGAGTTGGGGGAGCGTGAGTGATGAGGCTAGAGAATAAACAGGGGCCAGGGCCTGTGCTGAGACATTGGACTTTACTCTCAGGACAGTGGGGAACCACTGGAATCTTTGATGTTAGGGAGTGACATGATGGGATGTGCATTGTCTTAAGGTCACCCTTACTACGCAGCAGGGAATGGATCAGAGGGAGACAAGATTGCCTGCTGGCTGGGGGAGCAGTTAGGAGACTATTGCCATAATCCAGGTGGGAGGTGATGGTGACCTGCATGAAGTAGGTGGTGGTGAGGGAAGTGAGATGTGGAAAGATTCTGGAGCACTTAGGAGATAGGACCAATAGGACTTGAGGTGTGATAGGATGTGGGCGATGAGCTGCAGAGGTAGGAGTCAAGATGCACCTCAATCTCTGGCCGGGACAGTTCAGGGCAGGGACGTGGCATCGCCCAGAGAGAGCCCAATAGTAGGAGCAGGCTCACTGCAGGGAGCTCTTTAAGGAAATTAGAGTGGTAAGAATAGAGTCTGCTCTGTCCACTTGCTCTCAAGTACCCAGTAGACTAGTGCAAGGTTGTGAAGAGGCCCTGGGGATGCCAAGCCTACACTTGACTAAGCTTATCACACCAGGAATTCATGGAGAAGAACCCACCAACGTAGGAGAGTACCTCCAAGCCTCAGAAATAAACCCTGTTGCCAAAGCTGCATCGTGACACCCTAGGACAATATATTTTTAAAAAGTAAGGTTTACTTAAATTGTTATATTTGTTGGTTGCTATTTAGCTGAACAGAGAAACGGCCGTGAAGTGGTGGTTGGGTGCATATAGCCCAGAAATAGGAGAAATGGACGGTGCTAGAAATCCCTCCCAGGCACCAGTTGGGGAATGAAGGCTGGTGTCTGAGGTTGGTTCCGGAAGGATTCCTGCCCTGACTGGCTTTCCTTCCTTGCAGCGCCGGTTTCTGTTCCCCTTCTTCGACTCAGCCTATCAGGGCTTCGCATCTGGAGACCTAGAGAAGGACGCCTGGGCCGTGCGTCATTTCGTGTCTGAAGGCTTCGAGCTCTTCTGTGCCCAGTCCTTCTCCAAGAACTTCGGGCTCTACAGTGAGTGCGCCCCCGCGCCACAGCCCCGCTGCCCCTCCCCCTGCCCGCATGGGGCCACCGAGGCTGACTCTCGTCCTCTCTTTAGACGAGCGAGTGGGGAATCTGACTGTGGTTGGAAAAGAACCTGATGCCATCCTGCGGGTCCTTTCCCAGATGGAGAAGATTGTGCGAGTGATTTGGTCCAACCCGCCCGCGCAGGGAGCACGCATCGTGTCCACTACCCTCTCTAACCCTGAGCTCTTTAAGGAGTGGTAAGAGGCTCAGAGCCTTACGGGTGAGGGGTGGGACGCAGACAGTTAATTGCCCTGTTACGTTTAACTGTGTCTCTTCCTTTTAGCTTGGCAGAGGCAAGAGAAAGTTACTTTAACCTCCTTGAATCTCAGATATTTCACTAAAATAGGGCTGATACCAGCCTCTCACGTGTGTAACACCACATCTGGAACAGAGGAGGGGGCACTCAAAGAATGGTAGTTTTCCCATCCCCCTCCACCCAGTCTTCCTCCCCTTAAAGCTGAAAAACACAGAAAGAATTTCTGATAGGATAGAATATCAAACTTCAAGGCGGGATGACAATTTTGGAGCTCTTCATTCTTATCTCTAATTTACATACATTTTATCTTATTTTAGAACAGAGTAATTTTTATGTAGTAGCCAAATCTGCAATCTCTATTTAATTAGGCCTGGTAAAATATATTATCCTGTCTACATCAGCACCTCAGTGAAGCCTGAGCTGAAACATTAGTGGTATTACAGCTGGTATACCCAAGACTAGCACTAGACTACATTTGTAAATACATTCCTTTCCTTCTGCCTGCTAAGTCTCTCTCTCTGGTCTACTTATCCACCCATCCAGGTATCCACATACCAAAATAGGCAGGTTTTGATCCCATTTTCAGCTTATAGTTTAAATTACAGTTCTTAAACCTACATTTTTTTTGTTTATTATCTTTCCTGTCTGCCTTGATATTTGTATCACTGTCCACGATTCAGGACAGGTAATGTGAAGACAATGGCTGACCGGATTCTGACCATGAGATCTGAACTCAGGGCACGATTAGAAGCCCTTAAGACCCCTGGGACCTGGACTCACATCACTGAGCAAATTGGCATGTTCAGCTACACCGGGTTGAACTGTAAGTAGCCCCCGCTGCCTCAAGCATGTGCGCCCACATCGACACACAACACCCCTCTCAGTCACTGGTCTTGAGCTCACCTCCGTTGGCTGTTGCCTAATGGGTCAGCCATGACTTTGGACCAGGACAAGTTAGGTTTTCTCAGTGTGTCCCACCATCTCCTGAACCCCTTGGGTCTCAGAAGAGCATTGTCATGGTCTGCCCTGCTGGCCCATAACCAAGCCATTTTCATTCTTCTGGGCTGGAAGTGGCTCAGAGCCAGCTGGGAAGTAAGAAAATTTGTGACTTGGAGCCTTGACTTATGAAAGATTTCTCATAAATGTTCAGGGACCTATTGGTTTTACCTTAATCCTAAGGGTAAATATTGTATGTAATTATTCAGGGACCTAATTTCTTAACAGGTCTTTCCTAGTCTCCAGGTATTGCCCTCAAAAAGAGGTTACAAGTCATATCTCTGTTTCATAAATAAAAATTTAGATTGGTAGGTGCAATTAAAAGTTGATCGAAAATGTAGTGGGCAGTCATGCACAATCTTGATCAGCTGTCAATTGGGCATATCTGTGATTAGCGGTTCCTTCTGATGGTGGAAGATTCATTTATTTAATAAGTAACTCCCAAGCACGTACTGTACCAAGTCACATGGTACAGATGTGGCCACTCACCTTCGCTTCCGAGTGGCTCTAGAGAGGGGTGGACGGCTAGAGTAGGTGGAATGTCAGGGGCACTGGGAGGTACTATAACTAGGGCCACCAGGGTGCCAGTTTGAAATTGGCTCAGAAAAAGCTAAAGGAAATAAATGTAAATAAGACAGGTGACAGAGATTGTATTGCAGACACCTCAGAATACTTTGGGGTAGTGTGAGGCTGCCCAAGAAAGTAAAGGAATAAGCTGAGTTAGCTGTAGGTGTCCTCATGTCTGTGAAATGGAGAATTAGTTCAATTGAATAAGTAAAATTATCCTTACACAATTATATGAGTATGAGGTAAATGGAAATGGTTTTTCATGGTATTATTCTAAAACCTCACAAAATAGGGATATCTCCCCATAAAATATCCATATCCTCCCACTATCCTGGGTAGGAAATTAGTTTTATTATGAATTGAAAAATGATGAGAATAGACCTGTGCTTATAACACTAAAGTTATATTTTTAGCACTTGACATCATTTACTCTTTTTAAAAAGTGGATTTTTTTTTTCTCCCAACATTTTATTAGGAAAAGTTTTAAACATACAGAAAATTTGGAGGAATTATACAGTGAACCCCCATATACCCACCACCTAGTTTCTGTAATTCTCATGTCACACACCTTCCTTTTTACCTTTTATCTATCAGAACAGGGGCTTTTAACCTGGAATCCAGGGATATACTTTAAGAGATTTGTGAAGCCCCTAAAATTCTATTCAAAAATGTATGTGAGTATATATCAGCCTTTTTCTAGGGAAAGAGTTCATAACTTTTACTAGCTTCTCAAACTGTGACACTAACTTACTCCCAAAAAGTAGAGAAGTCTCATTTTTATTTGAAAAAACAAAAGCAAAAACACCACGGTGGGAGCCCTGTAACCATAACAACTGCCCCCGGGGCACAGGTTTTTACAAACAGTGATGTGCCTGTGGCTATGTGGGCTGCGGTTCACACTGTGAAAGCCAAGCAAGGTCACTTCTGACGCTAGCTTTGTGTGATCATTTGTTTAGAAGGGCATGTGGGCAGCACAGAGTCCAGAGTCCAGGTTTTCCACTTCCATTGAGAGGCAGTGCAGTGTTGAAGGGCTGCGGTTCACACTGTGAAAGCCAAGCAAGGTCACTTCTGACGCTAGCTTTGTGTGATCGTTTGTTTAGAAGGGCATGTGGGCAGCACAGAGTCCAGAGTCCAGGTTTTCCACTTCCATTGAGAGGCAGTGCAGTGTTGAACACTGCACTGGTGAGCAGCCCAGACCTGGGAGCCACACTGCCCGCCTTAAAATCCCACAGCCACCACTGACCAGCTGTGTGACCTTGGGAAGGCCATTTGACTTCTCTTTGCCCTATCTGTAAAACGAAGATGATAAGGTTATCATCATGATTAACTGGACTAAAATAAAGTGCTTAGAACACTGCTTGGCACATAGTGTTTGTTCCTCTGATTATTATGATTTTATTATTATTATCCTATTCCCTCAGATTGGTGGTGTCTTAAGGGTTCTAATTACTTAGGCAAAAATCAGCTAAAATTTTATCATAGATTTCCAAAAAAATAAACCACTCTAGGGATTGTAGCAGAAATGAAGTACAGGCAGTCCGTTCTTGTCTTCTCTGTGATGCATTTCTGCAAACATGGGAAAACCCTCCTGCATCTGAGAGAGACAGCTGAGAAATGGACAAAGGTGTGATGGCGCTAGGTGAAAGAGGTCTGTGTGGTTTTGCAGCCTGCTGGTTCATTCATACAGAATTTATCAAGTAGCTCGTGCATCAGGCCTTGTCCAATGTACTGCTAAAATGAAATGTCAAAGGGAGGTTGCTGCCAGGAGTTCAGGGGTAAGCTAACACAGGTTAGGTAATTGCTAAAGGAAGCCTTTTATAACCACTTTTTCATATCAGTTGAATGTTCTTAAGTCTGATGGTGGTTTTTAGTTGATAGGGGAGTCCTGGTTAATGTGCAGTTGGAAGGTAGTCCCAGATTAAAATTCCCATCAGAAGTAGCCATATGGAACTTTCTGCGGATTAGAAAGTTAACTAATAAGGGTGTTTTCCAGATTCTGGTGAGCGTATTTTTCTGTTTGTCAGTTGGACAAAATAGCTCCTTTTGTTTTACTTCTTTATGATAAGGGGAAAGAAAAAACACTGTAATTGTCATATAATTGCTGGACGTCCACTGCATAAAGGATCCTTACTACTCTGATTGTGTCTTCTTTTGGTTTTCAACAGCCAAGCAGGTTGAATATCTGATCAATGAAAAGCACATCTACCTGCTGCCAAGTGGCCGGATCAACATGTGTGGCTTAACCACCAAAAATCTAGATTATGTGGCCAACTCCATCCATGAAGCAGTCACCAAAATCCAGTGAAGAAACACCATCCTGTCCAGCACCACCAAAGCGGTTCTCTGTCATGCGTGTTCCCTACCTGCACAAACCTAGATGTACATATCACGGATAGAGACTTACTGAAGGACTAAAAGGCTGCTCTGGTGAGGTGGCCTTGGTTTAAATCCACCAAAGCGGTTCTCTGTCATGCGTGTTCCCTACCTGCACAAACCTAGATGTACATATCATGGATAGAGACTTACTGAAGGACTAAAAGGACTTACTGAGGTGGCCTTGGTTTAAACTGGCCTCAGTTGAAGAGAACATCCCTTGAAAATAATTGGGGGCCTGGGATTAGAGCCTTTTGGAGGCCAGAGCAAATTAAGGGTTTTACTTAAGAATAAAGTACTGTGATCATGAGACGTACATACCTTACCCCGCTCACTAGAAGCAGGAATGTTGCTCCCATCGCTCACGGGCTTCTATGTGTGCCCTGACCCTACAAAGTCTAGTCCCAAAGTCTCGTTCTCTGAAGGAGCCAAGTGTGATTGCAGGTGTTGGCTGTGGCATTAAAACTTGTCATCTCAACCCTTAGTGTCTTGTCTTCCTGCCCTTTCTGCATGGTTGTGTCCCTAGTCCTAAGCTTTATCTCCTCAGGGCAACCACTGTAAGAAATATATTTAATTTAATCATGACACACCCACAGATACATACACATATTTAACTAAAACAAAAGCTTCACAAAACAGTATTTATGCTTGCAGTGTGCAGTGCATTCTGATATTTTCTAGTCCGTTCTATTGTGTTCTACTTCACTAAAAAAATAAAATAAAAATGCTGATGGAGACCCATGGAACTGATTTTGTGATTCACTAATAGATTGTGACCCACAGTTTAAAATGAGTGCTTCAGAGGGATTTACTAGTGGCTAAAGGAAAAACTAAAATATATTATCACGAATCGCCCCCTTTAGTGAACTCGCTATACTATAACTCTTGTCAGTTTTGCGAGCTTGTCATTCCTAGGCCAGCTTGGACTTCACAGACTCATAGGAGGGATGACATCACTCAGGGTGTTTCTAGAACACCAGCTTCTCCCATGCAGTCAGAGTACCTCCTAGTCTATTGAAACAATTAGAGCCACTTGTATTAGTCTGTTTTCTGTTGCCTATAATAGTATACCTGAAACTTGATAATTTATAAAGAAATTAAATTTATTTCTTACAATTTCAGAGGCTGGGAAGTCCAAGGTCCAGGGAACACATCTTTTGAGGGCCTTCTTTGTGGTGACTCGCTATACCACTGCAGAGTGTCACTTGGTGAGAATGGCAAGATCTCTCACATGCTCACTTGTTCTGCTTATGCAGCCCTGAGTGTCAAACCCACAACAATCCACTAAACTGTTAACCCATTACTCCATGAATGGACGAATCCATTCACAAGGGCATGCTCATGATCCAATCACTTCTTAAAGGCCCCACTTTCAACACTGCCATAGTCTGATTTCCCACTCTTTCAACACTGTTACAAGGGGATCATGCTTCAGTGAGTTTTGGGAGGACATTCAACGCACAGCACCACTTAAGCATAGATCACAATTTCCAGAGAGTCCAAGAGACTTTCCAAATGGCAGTTTTGTAGAATTTGGTGGTGTTGAGTCTTACTTAAGAGGGATACTATTTGGGGTTTTATAATATTTAAAGTCAATTCTTGTTATTTAGTAGATCTGACCCTTCTTAGGACTCCTTCGAGTTGTTATAAAATCCTATAGTCTTGAGGGATGATTGAGGTCTTAGAAGTCATTAAGTACAGCCTCTCCCCCAGGGAAATAGTGTCTTCCTTGCCATCCCTGATTCATCATTTTCAGCTGAAGTGGTAGTGGTGGTGGTGGATTCTTTCAGTACTTGGTGAGGCATCCCATTCTGCTGATGGAGTCCCTTAATTAAAAACATCTTTTACCTTGAACTGGAATTTGATCTCCATTTGTCCTACTCCCCTGCCTTTCCCTCCTTTAAATCACAGACAGTAAGTCCACTGTCACTTCTAAATGATGACCTTTCACATATTTGAAAGCAGCAGTTATTCCTTGCTTATGCTTTTCTATGTGAACCCCTCTCTCCAGTGTTTCCACACTGGATGTGGCTTCCAGATCCTCCCCCATCCAGCTGGCACCTCAGCAGTCCTTCAGAGGGCACTCAGTGCAGGTGTGGCTGTGCTGGCGGATGTGGACGGAGTGGAAGGGGTTGGACGCTCTCCTGCTCATCTCTTCACTGCCTTCCGTTCCCATTTCCTTTTATCGGTATCTGTTCTCCCAATTTAAAGACACTTGTCTTTAGTAAGGGAAAGCAGCCAAAACAGAAGTCAAATGGTTCTACCTTCTGTTGATCTTGTATCTCTCTCCAAACATAGCTGTAACCCATGCATTTTCCACGAAGATGGTACTATCTCCTTGGAGGCAAGAATTGGTTCTTGGGGCCAAAAACGTCTGATATATTAAAATGATTTGTGGCCCTCCAAAGTGCAATCCTACCTGACAAAATCTTATTTCTTAGTATTTAATTTCTCTTGTTAGGGAGATTTTCAATTTAATTTTTCTCTTTGCGGGGTCGGGGGGGCGCTAAAGCCATTAAAAATAGTTAAACACTTCTTTAAACTTAAGTGCCAGTACCAAAGTGCTAAAATGTTTTTAGCATTTAAAAAAAGCCCCACTCTCAATGGGGACTTGGCCTTAATTCTATGCTTACATATATTTTGGTCAGTCTCCCGCTGTACTCTAATTTTCCATGAATGTTAATGTGAAAAAGGGCTCTGTGTAAACTTGGGAAAAGCTGCAGGATTTTTTCAGGGCCTCTTAACATGCGGATGTGCACCGTGAATTTTAAAGGTAGGATTCTTTCACAAATTTTGCCTTCTCATGAGCAGGGCTCTCATATCTCCAGGCTCTGCCAGGTCCTTGGCTGTGTAACCTGAGCAAATTATCCAGCTTCTCAGAGCCCATTTCATAGTCTATAAAATGGACAGTTTTATAGACATCCTTCTTTACAAGGTGGTTTTGAGAAAGAAATGAGCTAATGGATACTTAGTATGATACTTGGCACATAAAGAGCTTAGGAAAATAGTTGTTATTACCACTTATTATTACTGTTAATGAAATGAATAGCCTCTATTGAGGCTCCTGGGAGGAAACGTAAGTGGTTCTGGCATTGCCTCTAATCATCCTGTTTGCAGGTTTGAGAAATTAGTAGCAGGTGTCAGATTCCAGCCTTCCTTCCACAAAGATATTAGATGCCCAAACATATCTGCCCATGCCAGGCTCACCCCTCCCTCCCGCATTGGTTTAAAACTGACCAATAAGCCTGGCCCACTCCCCTGTCCCTTTCCCCAGCTTTTGGTTAAGGCTTCTGATCTGCAGAAGTCAAAGTGACCAGCATATTGTCTCAGGGACTCGTCTGGGTCTGCAGCCCAAGACCTTGAACTTGGACAGCATCTAGCAGTGTCTCACCCATCACACGGGCTCAACAAATGCCAGCCCTTATCTTCTTAGTGCTCCTTCCTTGTCTTCACTCAAACTCCAGCTTCTCGTTTGGCTTTTACTTCCCATTTCTGGCATTCACTCCTGCAAAATCTTACCCATCTGGCCTCCCAATGTAGAGTGCCAAGGCTTTCCTGTAACCTTACTGCAGCCTCACACCTGACCTTGAGGGGCGTGCCTCTCCAGGCAGGTGGGCCACAGGTGAGATAATTACATGAGCACCACCCAACCTGCATCTCAAATAAAACCACTTTGGAGTTCCAAGATGCCAGAGGCAAGAAAAATAGCCACATTCCAGGAAAGACATTTTCATTTTATTTAAAAATTATTTACAATTTATTGAACCTTCACAAATGCTTTACTTTAAAATCATTTTTTTAAACTTTTTTTAACCTGAATAATATCTTTGGGGGGGTGGGGTGCAGTATAGGCAGGGGAGTGGTGACAGGCTCCATACAGGTTTTGCAAAGGGATGGATGTAATGCAACAGCGGTGGCCTAGGCCTGGTGGCCTGAGGGGTAACGAAAGGAAGACTAGCCAGGCAGGCCCCCTTGGGCCAGTAGCCAGCTGGGCAAGAAGACTGCATGATGGCAGTTCTTGCTCAAAACTCACCGTTTACTGGTTTGGGTCCGAGGCAGCAGCACTGAGTGCTGACACCTTGCCTATTCCTACCAAGAGCAGGTGTTGGGAGGGGCTGGCGGTGGAATCATCTGCGAGAAGTCATGCACTGCCGAGCTCAGGCCGGGCTGGCCAGGCAAGGGTGTGTGGAAGTCAATAATACATTGCTGGAAAAGGCAACTCTAGCTCCAACATTTTTTTTCCCACGTGCTTTGGACCTCCTGTTTGCAACACCTGCTCTGGTTTGGTGGAGAAGTGGGGACAAAGGTGTGTGGGGTGAAGGTTGTACAATACTGTAAGGTGTGCCAAGAATTTCTGAGGACACCCAGTTCTTGGTGGGTGCCAGCCTTCCCCACTGATGGATGGACACTTGAGAAGACCCCTTGTAATTAAAAATCTGCCTTGAACTACCCAGTGTTCACTTTACTCTGCATTGCAGAAATTCTGGGCTGTAAGTTCTGCTATTTAAAATAGTGTGTTTTTTAATCCTTTGTGGGTCTGAGAGCTTTGAGAATCTTATGAAAGCTGTAACCCTCTGGAAAACACACACAATACATACACTAAATTCTTACAGTTTTAGGGGTTTCATAGACTCTCCAAAGTCCAACTGTGGACTCCCTGGAGTGATGGACCCCAAGTTAAGAACCCCTGAGTTAAAGGTTCCTGTGGGTAAGCATTTTCTTTTGAGATGCAAATAACCCAGAGGAATTATCAGTCTCTCCCCTCCCCGTGTGATTAATGATTAAATGGGTGTGGGAAGGTGGGAGTAATAATTTTGGAGGAAGGAGAGAGAAGCCTGATGGTACACCACAGGGAAGTGTTTAGGAATGGTTTGGAGATTCAGCAGGCAGCACTGGATCACTGGGCTCCTGACTGAGCGCACCCAAGGGGTAGGAGATAGATCAGAAAGGGAGACAGGTGCCTCAAAGACAAACTTCACTTACTTCCAAATTTTCCCTAAGGCCAGCTGTGGTTCCTGATCAGAATTCTTTTATTCTTGGAAGTAGGTATGTGTAGTCATTCTGCCATCTGGTGATAACTCATGGGATTGCACCTGCACCAGCATCCTGGAGAAAAACTGGAGATCGAGTAAGTTCCTGGAACAAAGTACACTTAGCTGACCTGCTGGGGTGTGGTAAAGGGTTGGGGCATGGGGAGAATGGATGAAAAAGAAGAGCGATTCTTCAACATTCCTGTGTAATGCATACTGAAGCCCCATGAGAGCATGCATCCTTCTTGGCTGACCTGGGCACTCTTTGGTTTGTCATGGCTAAACTTGCTTTAACAGCTGAGGATAATCTCATATAAGCTTTTTTTTCTTTGATTTGCACTTAAAACCTGAACTTCCATTTCTGGCTCCCCACTGGGTCTCTCTGCTCTTCCTCTTCCAGAGCAGATTTATTTACCGATTGATGACTGCTGATTGGGAGCCAAAATAGGTATATCCCTGGGCAAAACAGTGACCTGAGTTTCCATCTCACATTTTTTCCTTTCCAGCTGAGACATACTCTCCAGGCTGCTGGAACCCTTATCTATCAGGAAACCAGTCACTGACAGTTTTCTGGGCTGTAAGATCAATCACATACGCATCAACAGTGCTAAATCCCACTGCTCTAAATTTCTGAAGGAGTTCTTGGTCCATGACCTGAATAATCATCATACCTGCTACTCCAGCTTCCTATGTGCCTGTCTCCCAGTGACACCTTCTGAGCTAAGCTAAGAATGAAATATGGTAGAAAGTTATTTTGTTCTGCAGTAAAGAAGGGTGAGTTCCAGGACATGGGTCTCCTGTGGCATCAGGAGATCCTGAAGAACAAAGAAGAAACAATCAGCGGTCCCAGAGTAGCATTGTCAGCTTGGGGTCATCTCTTCTCCAGTCCCCGACTGTGCTGTGGACAAGACCATTTCTGGCATGTTCCATCAGAGGCACCTCCTTTCTTTATGGCCATGGCAAGGCTCTGAGTCAAATTGGAGGCAACAAGGGAAAATCTGCCAAACTGACAGCTAGGGGTGGAAAGACAAACTGACAGAAGATGTAGAAAGAAAGGCAGAACACTTTGTCACCTGTGGGAGGCCTTGGGGGGAAGCAGATGATGGGAGGGTGGGTTCTCCCCCAAAGCTCTGGAATCTCACACACCCAGCGAGTGCTGTCTTTGCCTGTCATGTGATCAGAGGCATTAAATTGGAGTTTTCCTCAGAGGTTCTCTCTCCATCTGTTGACCTCTTCCTTTTTCGACCACCTGAAAAACAGATTGTAATTATCAATCTGTAAGACTGGGAGGACATACACTCTCAGCGATCTAAATCGCTTTTAAAGAGACATACACTCTCTTTAAAACAGAAGCAGAAATGGAGACAAAGCCCTGGACGGTTTGGCTGGAACTAATCTGTGTTGGATCCTGATGCTGATAGCAGCATATTTCCATCTCGAAGGATTAGAATGCACCTTCCACATAAGACGACATCTCTGAAAAGCCACAAACCCAGGCTAGAGCCTGAATTGAGATTTCTTGGAGGACATTGGGTAAAGCCCATGTAATAACTCTGGGTTATGCTTTCCCACCGCCCTGAGGGCCCCAGCCCTACCGACTGCCAGACACCTCTGAGAGAGGACTTCTCTCACAGGCTCTGATGTTCCATGAGCCAGGGTTGTTGGGTGGAGCTGGGAACCATTCTCAGGGACCTACATTCTCCAACTCTGAAGCAACCTCCCTTCTGCATTGGGGCAGGTGGGAGTAATGACATAATTGTCCTCAAGGATGTAAGAGCAGTCTGTTCTCAGCTTTGTTGTTTGTAGAAAGGACTATTTCCACCTTGTCCTCTCTGTCACTGATGTCCACCTATACAGGATATTGCTTTCTTTTCTATTCAGTCTCTTGACACAAATTCTTTCTTTAAAGGACTAGATGGTGAATATTATAAGTTTTGTGGGCCATATGATCTCTTCACAACCACTTAACTGTGCCATTGGGGCCTTAGGATAACAAATGAGCCTGTCTATGGTCCAATTAGTCTTTATTTACAAAAACAGGTGGAGAAAGGAGGTCAGAATTGACCTGTGGGCATACTTTGCAGACTCCTGTTCTAGAGGACCAACAACCGAATGAGACGGGTCCCCAAACTATCAAGGGTGCAGTACTGGCCTAAGCCCTACTGTGCACTGCCACAATTGTTCCTCACTAGGGTTCCCAAAGGGAGTCAGTGGTTCCTTCCCCAGGGGGAAGATCCTAACATCCTACTAACTGGCTTCTGGGTGACTTTCGTCTGGGTGAAGAGTTAGCTACTCACTCAAGGTCCTCAGCAGCTTCTTTCCCATGGTTTCCTCAAAGTCGCTACTGCAAGGGCTGGTTTCCATATCCAGGTTGATGTTACAACATTCACTATCTGATGCTGAAAGAAAAGAAGGGAGAACTCAAGTCTTTGCAACCTACATGCACAAGGATTGAGGCAGAGTGATTCTGGGCGATGTCCCTCAGCAGGTGAGCATTTAAGAGCCAAGGCAGGGGTGGGTGTAACAAGGCAGGGATGCCTGGGAAAGTGTTAGCAAGAGGCATTTTACTGCCATGAAAGGGAAAAAGAGATGGAGAACAAGAGTAGGAATCCAACAGTCCATACAAAGTCAAATAGTTCCCTCTCCTCAAACACTGTTCGGCAAGAGAGATGGGAAGAAAACAGTATGTTCTCCACCCAGTATCTTTGCCAGACAAAACGCACATTTGAGGACAGGCAGGGACATCTCCTTCCTCTACTTGCACAAGCCCTGGAAAACCACAGGGCTCAGTGACAATGAAGCACGTGCCCCTGTCTTCTCCCACAGGACTCAGTGGGGATTCAGGGAGCCACAGAATCTCAGAGCTGGGGAGGGGTCCAAGCCTCATCGCAAATGCAGTAAGAACCTAACCAGGGAGGCAAAGTGGTGTGTTGGAAGCTGCACTGCACCAAAGGCCACGAGGCTAGGCCTGTTTCTAATGCAATATTTGGACTTGGACAAGTCATTTTCCTTCTTTAGGCCTCAAGGGTCCTCGTGTGTCACACGAGGAGGGTGGACTAGATGGTCTCCAGACTACCCCATTGCCTCTATTCTTATTCCTTTGCTACATTTTCTTGCTACATGCTTTAGCTACTAAATTTGGCCCTGGAATGGTGAATACGTATGTTACAGATTTTCTGGGTTAACCGCAAGTTCAAATATGTTGTCTCATTGACCTTAAAAATCTATGAGCACTTTTCAGGTCATTGCTCTGGACTTGACGGGTCTCAGACTATGGATTGGGGTAGGTCTGAAAGGTCAGGCAGGGGAACTGCTGGGCTGAGGGGAGGGGATGGGGGGCTGCTGACAGCTTGGGGAAATGTGCCTCAGCGAGGCCACACAGAAGGAGCTAAGGACTGCTGGGATAGTGGGAGCTTGGAGCAAACCACTGCCAAGGCAGAAGTGTTCAGTGTCTCAGACGAAGGTGATCTGATCTGAGACCTCAGAAAAAGTCCCACAGACTACCTTTGGTGTCTGGGGCCTAAAGTGGGGGAAGAGTCCTGCTGGTAAGAGTGATGGCTAATTCAACTTCGTAATCTGTACAAGGGCCTAAGAATAACTACCTCATATTTATAGAGCCTGGTACCAAACACTGTAATGTGCATTTATGTATGTCATCTCATTTATACTCAGAGCTCTAACTTACCTAAAACTGCATAGCTCCTAAATGAAGGAGGAGCCAGGGTCTGAATTCAGGAAGAAACCTAGCTACACAGTTTTCCCGGGAGAATGAATTAGATGGGGCCTGATGCACGGTGGGTGCTCAGTAAATGTCAGTTTCTTTTCCCCGGCTGTGTAAGGAGATGGAGCTTTAACATGGAGGCTGGGGTCTCAGGGCTCCCCTCACCCTCGCCCAGCTCTCTCTGGGTCATCCCAGTGGTGATCCCCCTTGCTCCTTTGGGCCCAGTCCACCCTTCCTGACCTGCTCTTGTGGGAACAGCTGCAGGAGACAGTGAAAGCTGCTGTGTACTGGGCTCCTCGAGGTCAGTCATTTCTTCCTGGGTGAAGGCTATCTCCTCCATCCTCAGGTATACTATCTCGCCAGGGCTTCTCAGCCCATCTGAGCGGCTGCCTGGGGAGGACAGTGAATGCATCACCTCTCTGCTTGGGAGAAGACCTGGGGCTCCACAGGGCACAGATGGCAGCCCTGGGCAGGGCTGTCCCTACCCCACAGCAGCCCTGCCCACCCGCCTGGCTGACTTACACGGCAGGCTGTTTCTGTTGTTCAGCAGTGTGATGGCAGGGTCCTCCTTGGGTGTCTGGGGTGTGCCCCGAGTCGTTGGGGCCTTGGTGGAGTCTCCGTCAGTGAAGGTTTCCATGTCAGGGGACTGGGGTGAGCTGTCCATGTGGCAGGCAGTGAGTGCGTTCTGGTACTGCTGCCGTGTGATCTGGAAGGAAGTGGGCAGAAGCTCAAGAGGAGCCAGGCAGAGCACTCCCTGGACACAGCCAGCCTTCCTGAGCCCAGAAGCAGCCCCACTGGGGTGCTTGGAACCCTTGGCCTCTGAGGCCTGAGATCCATGAACCGGGGGCCTTACCCAAGCTGTACCAGCACAGCAGCTGGGGGACAATGCGGGGCCCTTTGCTTGTTTACCACCAGTTCCCACAGTTCACTTTTACGTGCTCTAGACTCTTAAAGTGCACCAGAAGGAGCCAAACCTTCTTCTCTTGAGACCCTGGAGAGGATGGAGTGCATCTTCAGTCAGCAGGCTGGCTGTCCATGGAGAAGTTTAAAACACACATCTAATACCACTGCCAAGGTCCCTCTTCCTGAGGGCCAGTCCATGGAGACTTGGTGAGGACAAGGCAGGACTCTGGTAAGGAAAGCTCTCTTGCCCCAGGTGTTACCGTCAAGAGGCCGGAGGTTGAGGCTTGAGAGCGCGCAGGCGTTTCTGATTTGGGCTTAGCCCATCACAGGATGAAACCTTAGCCCCTGCCCTCCAAGCCTTCCTTTCCCCTCTGGCTTCTCGCATGGCCTCGCTGGGGGTCTATGGGTGATAGTCAAGCCCAAGGCCTAGCCAGTCCTCAACTGCTCATCAGTCACACCGTCTGGGTTGACTCCACCATCCCTCATTGACTTCCGCCTTCCTCAGCCACCAGGCTTTCCTCCTTCCCTTCCTGTGCAGGCTGTCACTCTGGTCTTTTTTATTGACTGAATTACTTTATCCTGCTTTATTTTTCTATGATATTCTTGCTACATTTTCTAGATCCTATGGTCCTCCAATTACTCCAAAATATATTAAAATCACCAATGTAACAAGAGGTTCTAGACATAATCTCCTGTTTCGTGAATTATTTAGCATTCATTCTGAATATTAGGTCACAATCTTTGCCAAAATATTTAACCTCAACAGCCATTCAGGCAATGTTACCTCTTCATAAAGAGAAATCTACTATTTCCCTCCAAGGGGGGGACCCATTGCTTTATTGGACATTATCAATCCTTTCTTCTCTAACAAACTTCAGGATATTTTGCATGAGCATCAAGCAAATACTAATTAAGCACAACTAATCTAATCACAAAACAGCAATGAAGAATGTGTATCTTTTTGCAACACTTAATGGACACACCTGCAGATTCCAGGATTCTAATCACACTGCTGCGCATTTGAGTGGGCAAATATAGTTCTCTTGATGGTTTAAATCAGTGATTCTCAAACCACAGTGTTAGAATTACCTGAAGGGCTTATTAAAACAAAACTGCTGGGCCCTACTCTTGAAGTTTCCAATTCACTCAGTCTGGGGTGGAGACTGATAATTTGCATTTCTAGCAAGTTACAAGTGATACTGATGTGCTGCTCTGGAGATCACACTTTGAGAACCACTGACTTAAGACCTAGTTAAAATCAGACACAGGTCCTACTCAGGTGTTGATTTTTTCACTCTAAATAAATGTAAAGGATAAAGAAGCTTTGATATTTTTCAGGTCAAAACTATAGGTTCTGTGCTTTATGGCGTGAAATGATGGGTCTCAACTTAGCATTTGTCCAAAGTCTTCAATAGATTAAATGTTCTTGTTGAGAACACCTGACTTTTGCAGCCCCCTCTGTTGGGAATTGAGAAGATTAGTCAGGTTCCAAAATTTCCCCCAAAGATAGGGAAATTTGGTCCTAACACCAAAGGACAAGAAAATTTGCTAAATGACACTTGATAAGAGCAACAAAGCAGTTGATCTTACTCTATTTGGGTTCTTTAAACTAGTTAGTTCAGATTTGGCTTCTAGTTTAGTCAAAGAAGGCCAACTGGCCCTTCACCTGGAAAATATGGCAGGAAGCACACTGCCTGTTCAAGACCGAGGTTCAAGTACTGGTGTTGCCATTTTCAAGTTCAGCAACCTTGGTCAAATCATTAACCTCTCTGAGCTTGTAAGAGAACCAGAGATCATGAGATAACATGAGTGAATGTGTTATATAACTGTTAGGAGTGATTGTTTAAAACATGTCCACCTTCATGTCTCACAGTTCGACTTTATAATGGGCCTACATTTCACAGACAGGGCTCAAACCTGCCATCTCATCATGGCCGAATGCCCATGGTACACCATGAGGTGGGGTGGGAGAGGGAGCTGTGGCCCCTGTGCCCCCAGAGTCAGTGCAACTGGAGGTGCTGTGAAGGCAAGACTAGGTCTTGGGAAAGTAAATCCTTAACCAAGAAAATAAAGCAAAAGAGTAAGTGGGGAAGGAAGAAATGCCAAGTAGGGAAAATGGGAAAAATAAGATGGAGAAGAAGAGACATTGAATGAAGAAAAGAGAGGAGGAAGAGAGAAGGAAAAGGGCATGTTTCAGTCTGACATTGAAATGGATTTGCTGGCTTAGGGCTGCTATCTGATTGGTAGACTGGCTGTGTTCCCCAAGCTAAAAGCCTCTTGGCAGTGACAACTGTTGCGAATGCTCTAGTTTATTTAACTCATTTATTTATGTTTGGAAAGGTTCTGTCCGAGTTTTACTGGCAGTGAGTGGTACCAACCTCTCCTTGGTCTTAAGAAACAGTGATATGCCCCTCCAGTTATCTGGAATCAAGGATGCAGGAACTCTAACTCTCTCTTTAAGCATTGTTATGGAGGACAGGATGGGAACACAATACTGTTTTACTTTTGGTAACAATACAGAGTAAACGCAATAGGGTTCCTCTTAAGCTACTGAGTTCCCCGTCACTGGAGGCGTTCACACAGATGTTAAACCACCACCTGTCAGTGGTGCTAAAGAGCAGATTCAGACAGCTACAGCCAGGATCTAGCATTAATGGGAAGAAGCATGGCAGTGTGAATGGGGGTGCGGAGGGGTTGGTCCAGGTACGTGGGGAGGAGTGAGGCCGGGGAGGGTCTGCGCTAGGGGTGGGCAGTTGTACGGAAGAAAGTCACCATCTGCTGGTTGCCTTCTCTATGTGTCTCACAGCCCTGCTTTCACACTGCTTCCTCTTTTTAAAATTAAAGAGAAAATCATGAACGACTGCTATGTCAGTGTTGCCTTAAAATAACTTGCTGACAAGGCACGCCTCTGGAAAATGTATACGGGGGGGCAATGTATACATGCTGCAAATGTATACAGCTGCATTGCTGGAGCCAAGCGTCCCTCTCGACAGTTCCCTCCCTCGTTCGACAGCCTACGGCAATGTCTTTTTACCTAGCCTGGTACTGCTCAGTAGAAATATGTGAGTCACATAGGTAATTAAACATTTCCTAGTAGTCCCATTAAAAAAAGTAAAAAGAAACAGGTGAAGTTAATTTTAATAATATATTTCATCTAACCTCATATATCTGAAATTATTTCACTTCAACATGTAATTAATATAAAATAATAAATGAGGAATTTGACATTTTTAAAATTAAGTCTTTAAAATCCAATGTGTTTTTTACACATATAGCACGTTAATCTGGATGACCCACATGTGGCTGCTGGCTACTGTATTAGACAGGGAAGGCCTAGGAGATCAACCTAAACTGCTCTGCCCAGTTCTGATAATGCAGCCTTGCACGGCCAACAGTTCCTGCTACTCGCCAGTGCAGAACCGCTGGCCCAGCCCAGCTCCTCTCTTTTCACGTCCCTTGAGTGTACCATGTCTACTTGCCTGTCATAGCACTGTTTATGAGTGTCCTCTACATGGCACCACCTCTCTTATTCCTTCCCAATTTTTAAATGTCCAGTACATCCTCCAGCCAATATAGTGCTTTAAAAATGCCACCTAGTTTTGTAACCACTTAGATACTACCCTGCATTGGTCACTGTTATTTAACTTATGTTACCTCTCCCTAACTAGATCTTAATCTACTTTTAAAGGCAGAGGATATGTTTTTATATTTTATGTTTCTTTAGTATGTTTCATGGTACCCAGAACCATTGTTAATGCTCAATGAATACTTATTGATTAGTTGATTGAGGGAATCAAATTACTTTTCAAAAGATATGTTTTTATTTTCTCTTCATTGCTGTAGATACAACTATTTCTTAGAAATAGCTTCAGTTCAAATTGTCTTCTCTTGTACTTTGGCCAGTTAAGAATTCAAGCACACTCTAAATTATAAAGAAAAGAATATCTGTTTATATTGAAACTAGCAAAAAGTAAGGTTACCTTTTTGGACATTTTGACTTAGCAGTCAAGTTGTCCAGAAGTTAACCTTTAGCTAATGTGATGTTTCCTGTCATTTTATAATGTTTTGTTCGCATTTTCAATTTTCAGGCAGTTTACTCATCCCTCAAAACATGATCTTGAAATTTAGGGATTCTGCCACTAGATGGTGATGGGGCATCTTGGTCAAGATTACACAATCCAGACATTTAATATATCAAGCAAATATCTTGTTTAATAGTGATACTTGTAGAAATGTTTCAAAAAATTAATAAGGATTCTTTGTTACCTTCATAACTTATTAGCTACTATTAGTCACAGTTTTAATACTTTTCCCAGATAATCATTAGATGCACATTTTGTCTAGTTTTGTAACTTATCTTGAAGTCCAATTACTCTCAGACTTAAACAATTCTGGAACCTCAGTCCATTGGACATGAAAAGTCCTTGCAAAAGCCTGTGCAAAAGCTTGCAAAACCAGCCACAGGGGCTTCGGCCTGTGAAAATACTTCTCTTGTGTAGTCTTTAGCTTCCTGAAAAACTCTTCTCATGTTAAAAAAAAAAGGTGGGGGGGAGGGAGACAGGTGAGACAGGTATATAAAAGAACAGCCTAAATAATGGCCCTAACAAAGTGTATTGAATCAAGAGGAGTAATTTTCATCTATAGCCTAAGGCATAATCTTACATTAAAAAACAAAATAAAAGAGAAAACCAAACCAAACCAAACACTGTTAAAACAACAGCTTGAACTCACAAAGTCCCTATGTGTAGGACTACCCACTACAATCAAAGTTTTTAAGAGACAAAAGCCACAGGTTTAAAGAGGTTTCTGAATAATGCTTTAATTGGTTCCAACCTCCACTCGACTTCTACTTTTGACATTTGGTCTTTTCAATTTCAAAATATCTAGGTAGAAAAAAAAAGGACCATGTTCGGTGCTGCTTAGCTGCATGGTCAGAGCAAGGTCCGCTGGTCTGAAGGAAAGGATAGACACCTGTGCCTGAGCACTGACCTGGGACTGGGACACTGCCACTGTCTCACTCCAGGAAAGAGACCTCCCCTTTATTTTCCTTGTTATTTGTATAATGTTCCCTTTCCTTATGTTTTAGGGATGGAGCTATAGATCATCTGTAAATCTCAAAAAATCCTTACAAATTTCCTGTCAGGCATTCGTCTTTGAGCTTTGCCAAATCCATCTCCTAAAAGAGCTCTCTAATCTATGCAAACCTAATGATGTTTTGGAAAACTCTGGGCTCTCCACAGTTGCTCATTAAACATAACTCCTCAAAATCTCATTCACTTTTTTCCCCAAAGCAGCAAACCAAATCCTCATATTGATTTTCTGAACTTATAATATAAATGGTTATGGACTGAATGTCTGTGTCTTCCCAAAATTCATATGTTGAAATCCTAACCCCCAACATGAGGCTGTTAGGAGGTGGGGCCTTTGGGAGGTAATTAGGTCATGAGAGTGGGGCCCTCACGAACGGGATTAGTGACTTATAAGGAGAGAGCTTGCTTTCTTTCTGCTCTCCACCACGTGAGGATACTATGGGGCCATCTGCAGCTTGGAAGTGAGCCCTCACCAGACATGGATCTGCCGGCACCTTGACCTTGCTTGGACTTCTCTGCCTCCAGAACTGTGAGAAATAAATGTTTGTTGTTTAAGCCACCCAGTGTATGGTAATTTGTTCCAGCAGCCCAAACTAAGACAAATGAAAAGATGTGAGAAACAAATTTAACAAAAATTCACACTGCACTTAAAACAGAATCTGAATTCCTTACTATGGCCTGAAGATCACAGGTGATGCTGCTTCTGTGCTCCACTCTCCTTTCACACCAGCTTCCACCTTAGCATGTCATGGACCAGCACTCAGACCCTTGAACTACCAAGCTCCTTCCTGCCTCTGCTGTTTCAATCTTAAACGTTCTTCCCACCTCTCCTTTCAGGTCTCAGCAAATGTCCTTTTCTCAGCCTGCTCTGATAACCATTTCAAAAGCAGCCTCCTTTGCCCAGTCAGTGTTTACTCCAGGATCCTGCTTATTTCCTTCATGGCCCTTATGCCTTCTTGAACTTACCTAGGTGTAGGGAAAGTGAAGGAAAATGGTCAGGGCCCCTCAGATGTTCAGAATCTTGCCGAGCATTTGATATAAATACGCACGTGCATCCAGATGTTCCTTGGTTATTGTCTAATGTAATTGTGCATGTGCACTCAGGTGTCCTGGGTTATGGACTTAAGTATAAAGGATGAGTGGCTCTGATCCACAGGGACCCCTGCCCCCGGGATGTCCCCAGGGGGGCTGGCAAGGAGGCCGCTACTGCTGCTGGAGGCTGTTGCTGCCAGTGCCCCTGGATGCCCCGAGAGGCCACCGCCACTACTGCTCCTGATGCTACCGCTTCTGTACGCTGCTGCTGCTACTGCTGAGGACTGAGCTCATGTCGTCTGCCAATGGCTCCTGGGATCCTTCCCAATTACCTAGCATGGACCTGCATGTGAGGGGTCTGGTGACCCAGCCTGGCATGTGAGGGGTCTGGTGACCCAGTCTGTACAATGGGTTTGGCGAGTCGGAGCCCTAGCCCTGATGATACGAATGGAAACTTAGTATAACTAAAATAATGAAACGTTTTGGCTTTAATTATGAATTGCCTAACTCTACAATTAGCATAGCAATGGCTGTAACCTGACAATTGACGTAGTTGTGTAGATTTACACTAGGTTATTTACGTGGTGACTTGTTTATCATCTTTCTCCCCCTGTTACATGTTAGCCCCAGAGAGGCAGCCGCTGGCTGTCTTCACCACAGTATCTCATCAATGCCAGGACAGAGCAGGCACACATTAAATATTTGTTGAATGACATACTCATAGTATGACTTTTCATCTCTTTTTCCATGAACCATGTGCCCGGTACTACACACCAAGAGTTAGCATATTAGAGTTTCTCTTCTCCCATTTTTCCCTACCTTCACTTCTAAGGAGGGTCTGTATAAGCAATGAAAGGGCCTCAAGGCTGGAAGCCACGGGGAGGAGAATCACGGGCTTCAGTTTTCTAAGGGGTAACCTCCTTGTCACGTTAAACTCATTACATGTCCACAGTCAGACACACCCGCGAGTACTGCTTCGTTGGTTCCTAAAGTCACTTGTCCCTGGCTCCTCCAGCTCTCATGTCCTACAACTCTCCTTAAAGCCCAGTGATTTCAGGGATTGGACTCTGAAGGCAAAGAGATTCAACTTTGAAGCTTGGCTCTGCCACTTACTAGCCATGTGGCCTTGTATTTATGCTCCTCAAGCCTCAACTTCTTCATCTATAAAATGGGAATGACAGTAGACCTGCCTCACAGGGTGGTTGGGAGATTAAGTGGATAATTCAGACAAAGGACTCAGTAAAATGTCTTGCACAGAGCATGCCACAAGCAATAGTTATTATCCCACCCTAGGTTCTTCCCCTCCCTCTGGCAACTTTCCATGGTTACTTTTCATGGTTACTTTTGTTGCCTGATGTCATTTTTAGCTCAGGGTGTCTGCAGAGTTCTGGAACACAAAAAGCCATCCAGCATACAATGCTGTCCAAATAATCAGGGCGTGTTCTGGACAGAAGGAAAGAGCCTTCTCCTACCTTTGTGATTTCAGCACACCTCCTATTACCCAGCCTGCAACTGGGACAACAGTTACCAAGTGAACTCACTGGGTGTTTTGTTGGAAAGGGATAAATGGGGCTCTAGCCAGATTTCAGGCCAAAGTTTGTAACGGTTTGCAGAATGCCAGAACACAAAACAAACAGAATAAAACCTATTGAAGCAAGAGAAAGATGGGAAATTTAAAAGGCTTCTGTGCAATGCCAACCCCAATGAAGGGTATGAAGAAACAGCTCCCCTCCTCTTTAATTACAAGGCAGTGAGCATGCTGCCCCCCTCCGTGGCATTTGCAGAGTGGTTCTCTTCAAATAGCTCAGCGACACTGAGTGGGTGTTACTAGTTCCTACAAAGGATTTTCAGTTGACACACACACCCAATTGTGGGGTATTTTTGGGTTTTTTTTTGAGGGATCCAAACCCATGACCTTGGTGTCATAAGGCTGTGATCTAACCAACCGAGCTAACCAGCCAGACTCCCAATTGTGTTTTAGACTTTAAATATTAAGGTGTAAAAATATACTACCATACGTGAAATCATAGCATGGTTTCTTCTCCACATTTAGTCACCTGCAAATTTATCTTGAAAAATAAAATAAAATCAACCTGGTGCCAATGATGGGGAATGCAAAGGAAACAGTTCTGCCAGCCACTTGTCTCAGGCAAGCTAATCTTCTATTGCTTTGTGCCTCAGTTTCCCCATATGAAATATAGGAATCAGGAGATCTTAAAAGAGTGACAACAGTGAACAGTAATCAAGCTACTGAACACAGGGCCTGTATAAAGCCAGGGAGCAATTACCACCCAGTATTATACTGGAACACAGGGAAATGAGGTGCACATTATGCCTAGGGCCAGGGGTCTTCCTGTCCCACTGCCCCAGCCAACTCTGCCTGCAGGGAGAGAGCGGACCACGCTCCTGGGGAGTTACCTTCACGAACTGCACGTCGCTGAGGATGTGGACCGAGTAGTCGGGCGTGTAGAGGTTGTTGCTGCTGCTGCACAGCTGCGTGTTGCTTCCCCCAAAGTCGCTGCGCTCGCGGTTCGGAGACTCTGAGCGATTCAACCCGCTGCAGCGAGAAGGGGACCGGTTTACTGCAGATGGTGAAAGAGAGAAGAGGAGAGAAGAGGGAGAAAAGACAAGGAGGGGTGGGTGGGGAGGAAAGAGGGGGAGTGGAAAGAGGGAGAGAAAGGGGGTTGAGAGAGAGAGAGGGGTGTTGTTTACTGAGGTTCCGTAGGACTTCCAGGCAATGTTAACACTGGGTGGTGGAAACGGGCCCTCACCCTTCCCATCAGAGCCCTGGAAGGAACTGAGCTGCTTTGCTGATGTTTATTCCAATGAAGAGCAAATACCTAAGATAGAAACCCATGGCTTCACCTGCTCAGGCTGCTCCCCACGATCTCTCCAGGGAGCAGCTGGGGCATTTGCTTCCCCCAGATGGGGGGCTGAGGTGGTCCCCTGCCTTTCTCGGCTCTGTCTCCAGGTCAAGTGTAGGAAGACCCCGAGTGAGATGAGGACTGCTGTCAGCCTGGTTTGTTACCCCAGACCATTAGACCCTCTACCATGGTGAAGTAGTTTACGTAAACTCCATTCACAAACCTTGTTTTAGAAAGTCCAAGGTCTTAGGTTTGCCCTCAAAACCATCTGTCACAGCATAAACAACCAATCCTCACCATGGTGATATATTTTAATGGGGTTCACTCAGGCCTGCCCCAACACTGGCAGGGCCTGGGATGAGAATATAATCAGAGACCCACTTACCATATGGATAAATGTTCACAAGTTATAAATCACATTAATAAATGGTTAAAATATTTTCTGTCCTTGTCCTTGACAAATTGTTCATAACAATCTGGAAGCCCAGGTTCGACTCCTTAGAATTCTGTGCTGAAAACAGGACTGTGTGGGGACAGCCTGGCCCTGGCCTTGGAGCTTCTGGACCCCTGATCCCCAGGGCTGTTTGGGTGGAGAATTCCGGGAATCCCGGGTATCTGAAATGTGGTCTAGAAGGAAGGACACAGGTTCTGGGTGGGCACATCCTTAGGTCCTGTGAACTACCTGCCCCACAAAGAAGGACGGAACTGAGAAGGGCCAAAATGGGTCCCTGTAAAGTGTGGGTGTAGGGCCGGGCTCCCTCTTGCATAGAGCTGGGCGGGACGGGACTGAAATAACCTACAGGCTTTTTGTCAAAGACCTCCTAAGAGTCCAGTCAGGTTCTTTTTACATTTTCTTGGGAAAGTTCAATTAAGACCATGTCACTTAGTTTCAAAATGGACTATGTGAGCTACTCACCCCAGGAACGACAGAAGAGAAGGTGCTGAAAGTGACCCTAACATCATCTCCGCTCCAGGCAAGAGACTGCAAAGCCCTCCCGTCCCCCTGCTTCCCAAATGATGTTACTCGGCATTGCTTCCAAAAAGGGGAACAGGAGTCTGCCAGCCTCGCACAACACAGACTTGGTTCAGGAGGATCAAACGAAGAACTGGCTGGCCTTTGCTCTTTCAGGGTAGAACCTTGGAATTGAATTGTCCCTTGAGATAATGTTTCCATCAATCAAAATATTTGATTAACACTTATTTAAAGTGAGTCATGGAGGGTTGCTGAGCTGTTAGCTGCCAAGCTGTTATTGTCTAGAGAACCATGTAACAGAAGCATTAAAATAACAATAGGTTGAATAATTTCTCATTAGAACCATAATAATCACTGCCTTGATATGGTTATAGAATTAAGGATTCCACTTCCGGTCTTCCCCCTTCTCAGTAAATGTCACTGCTCCTGAAGCCAGAAGCCTGGAGTCACCCTGGACTCCCGCCACTCCCTCAGCCCCGCATCGAGTCCTGCCGTCTCCCTCTGACATAGTAAGTCCATCTGTTCTATCTCTGCCTCCACGCAAGTCCAAGTTACCATCAACCTCACGTGGACCATTTATAATCTGTTTTGACCTCAGCTGCCAGAATCACATTTTAAAA
>NW_007726864.1:169025-170337 GCF_000696425.1 Galeopterus variegatus | reverse complement strand
ATGGACCACAGTCTGGTCTCCCCATTTATTATCTGTTTTGACCTCAGCTGCCAGAATCACATTTTAAAAACACAAACTAGCCTCCTGTTGCATCGGACTAAAACCAAAACTCCTTGCTGTGGCCCCTCAGGCCCCCATGACCCAGGCCCTGCTTTCCTGTCTGACCTCACTCGGGGCCTCCCTTCCCTCCTGCTTGGCTCTAGCCCACTGGCATCCTCGGGCATCCTCAGTCATGCAGGCGTCCCCCATCTCAGCAGATGTCTCTGCCCCTGCTCCCCCGACTCCCACCCCCAAACACGCTGCTTGCACCTCCGTCATTAGCTCTTATCAGAGATGCCACTCTGAAGACCTTGTCTGGTCACCCTTGGAAGATTCCCCGTTTTCCTCTGTACATTCCCCTGTTCATTCCTTCAAAGCACTTTTCACAAGTACTAATTAATTACATGTTTGTATTTATTTGTTAGGTCTGCTTACTTCAACTCTAAATTCCATGAGGGCAGAGACCTTGTCTTTTCTGGTCATCATCATTGAATACCCAGCATCTAGCACAGTGCCTGGCCTAGAGCAGGTACTCAAAAAATGTATCGAATGAATGAATCAGCACCTAAGGGTCCCTTAAAGAGTTCTTATTTAGAATCTAAATTTTGTTTCAAAAAAAGGTTTCAGAGCTCTCAAATCTTCCTGGCATCAGAAAGCCTTTCCTCTGCAATCTAACGTCATTCTGGGGAAGCTGACTTCTCCAAGAAGATACGGGTGGGTAGCAGGATCCTCTAGAAATGTAGCTGGATAGAGTTAAATAGCGTGTGACTAGAATCAAACGGCACCAAGAAGCCTCAGGCTTTGGCCCAGGACTTGAGGAAGAGGCCACAGGGAGCATCAGGAGTTTGTTTAATAGAGCATGTGCAACAGGGGGTCCTGGGGTCAGGTGTCTAGACCTTATGTACTGGGTGATAGAGGAACAGACCCTCCTCCAGAGTGACCAAGGACTGAAAGGGACAGTGACGGTGCCATAGAGCATAGCATGAGGCACCAAGGTGATTGTAAACAGCTGTAGTATTGGGCAGAAAGAGGTGCATTTCTGGTCCTGGTGCCTTGAAAACAAACCGAGGAGTTCTGGCTTGGCTAGACCCTCTGCAGCTATCTTGGGGTGGCAGTTGGCCAAGAAAGTCGATGTTCTTTCCTCCAGGCTAGTTGTTGTAGAAAAGCAGGGCAGGCAGTCCTGCAGGAGAGTGGCTTTTTTGGCATGAGAGCGGAGGCTGGAAAACTATACCTTGACCTGGTAGGTCTTTGCCTCAACTCAGTTTGGACATAA
>NW_007726864.1:166057-167726 GCF_000696425.1 Galeopterus variegatus | reverse complement strand
TACTCTTGCTCTTTTACCATACCCTCAAGTTGGCTCTGGTGTGACTGGGTGGTGGGGAGCAGGATTTTCTGCTTGAGCCCCCCCAGTGCTATGAAGAAGTGTGGCAGACTTCATTCCTACAGCCTTTGGGTGGCCAGTCTGCAAGAGATATCTGTCCTAGGTGGCCACGTGGAGTTACTGAGGTTAGGCAGAGAAGACATTGGAGCAAAATTGGGGGTGGGGTGGGAGAGGATGTGGAAGAGGATTTCACACCGTAATTGGGGCTGGATGGAATCTCTTCTCACTCTGCACTAAAAGGCAGGAGCCTCAAAAAACCATACACAGCTCTGGAACTCTTGCTTGTGACACCCGTATCCAGGGAGCCTTCACAACCCTGTCCTGGAAGCAGGACCCAAGATACAGAAGTGGAATGCCCTACTCCCCTTTCTGCTATGGGGATTTGAGGGAAAAGGAGGTTTCAGTGGCTGCCTGCCTACATCTTTTGGAGCATCAGTGAGGGACGAGGGGGAACAACCTTCTCTTGTCATGGTCACTGTTCCACTGCCATCTGTGTTTTCCAAATTGGATGGGGGAGTTTAATTACATAGGCTTATGAGAGTACAAACTAGGATTATTAAAATTCATCATTCTGGAGTAATATTCAACATCAGCCAACCAAATGCCAAAAGCCAGCCCTTTGAGCCCAAGTTAGGATCCCAGATGCACTCGCTCACATTACAAGGAGTTTTAATGGTTCCCAAATGTTTACTACACAAGAGCCAACCCAGAGGAATATTTCCACTTACCACAGTTTGCAAAGTAAAAGATTATTTTTAGGNGGAGGCTGGAAAACTATACCTTGACCTGGTAGGTCTTTGCCTCAACTCAGTTTGGACATAACCAAGCGGAGAGAGTGTGCAGGGCTTGCGGCTTCAGTACCTGAGAAATCACAATTGCTCTGCGATAATCCTCCACTTTGCTTGGCTGGGCATGGGCTCCCCCAACCTCACTCCTGCTGTTCCATATCCCCATGCTTTATGTCGCAATGCAAGATGCATTCAGGGGGGATGACAGGGAGGCAGAGCCCTACCTTATCTACTAAACTCCCTGGATCCACACAAGCTTCTCCTGAATCACTTCCATCCCCTCTTGGAAACTGAGGTGACAGCCATGTCCCAGTTCCTCCCAAAGCTCTCATCGTCTCATTGACACTCNGCTTTCAAAACACAAATAAATCAGAGCCCGCTAGGGGGCGCAAAATGCCTACATTCAGAGGCGCAGCAAGGACCTGGGCATAGGAGAGCAGGATCTGAGAGACTCGGACCCCAGTCTCCATCCTTCTACCAACTTCCTACATGTCCGGCACTGACCCAAAGGCTTAATTTCTCACGGCCTCTTTCCTTACCTGTTGTTTTCCAACGATAATGCCTGCCTATCTCCACGGTAGTTGTGGGGGTCAAATAAAACAATGACAGAGTCCTTTTTAGGCTGAAAGATTCTTTTTCCCTGTATAAGGTGGGGTTAAGACTTAATATATATGTAAATTAACATATCTCGATCAGAAATCAAGTATGGGCACAGAAGGTGCCCAGGACATCTTTCTACAAAATCCCAGGCCTCTGAGGCTTTTTTTGGTGATATGGAACAAAGGCAAGAGAGACAGAGGTAATATCATAGTGTAGGTCCTGAG
>NW_007726864.1:142888-164943 GCF_000696425.1 Galeopterus variegatus | reverse complement strand
CCCTGTATAAGGTGGGGTTAAGACTTAATATATATGTAAGTTAACATATCTCGATCAGAAATCAAGTATGGGCACAGAAGGTGCCCAGGACATCTTTCTACAAAATCCCAGGCCTCTGAGGCTTCTTTTGGTGATATGGAACAAAGGCAAGAGAGACAGAGGTAATATCATAGTGTAGGTCCTGAGCATGTCACCCAATTGCTGAGAAGTCTTGGTGACTAGCTATGGATAGACACCAGACAAAAGAGGGAGGGGAGGAAAGAGCCGAAAGAATTGAGGCGCTCCCTGCTCCTCGTTTTCTCCTGAAGTGCCTGCCTTTGCTCCGCCATGCAGAATTACACCAAGGGTGGGAATAAGCAGCTTTACTCTCACCTCTTTATTTGTGGGTTTCCCATTGGGTTGACCCTACTTCCTGTTAGGTCAAACACGCAGTCATGGAAAATGGGGGCTTGAGAGAGCTCTCAGGGGTACCTGGCACCAAGCCAGAGTTGGATCAGAAGTCTCAGAGCATAGCAGGAATGAATCACTTTAATCTCTGTCTGACACTGGGTTACCGTAATGTTTTTCATAACAAATACTGATGCACTAGAATTAACCCTCCTTTAACTGGGAAGTTACAATTAACAAGGTCATTGGTTAACTGAATGCTTGTTAATTAAACAGGAAAATATACCCTTGCTTTGATCTGTTTGGCTGAAAATCTTTTTAAAATGCGCTTCTTCTGTTTCATAGCACACTCTTGGCATTCACCAAGATTCACTGCATGTGAAGGATCCTGAAGGCCCATGTTGTGGTAATTTTAATTTTGCTGGCATGCAGGAATGGACCATGTAGCTGGCGAGCACACCAGATTGGCTTCTCACATCAACTGTCCTCTCCTGTAGTCACCATGAAGGCATGAGCTCTCACAAAGCAAGAAAAACTTTATTTCTTAGTGGAAAATCACCATCAAGTGAGAGAGAAAACTTTAGAGAAATTTGAGAAGGTGTTTAACTTGTCTCATACAGATAAACATGGGAACCAGATGGTTTTTGATGGAAAAATGTGATTTGGGAGAAAACAGAAATCAACATAAATATTTCTGACGTTGCAAATCTAGGGGTTTGAGGCCTTAGGACATAGCAGTTTTGAATGTTGAGGGTCTCCGATACAGACATAGAAACATAACTGGATTCTTGATGACAGAGGATATGGTGGGGCCTTAGAATCATCACCCCAGCACTGAGATAAGGGACACAGATGGAGAGGGTATGGGACATTGGACTGTGTTCTAACTGCAGGGCAATTTAACAGATAAATTCCTGGTTTGGTGATTACGTGCTCTGTGAGCCTAAGAGATCAACCTCTAGAGATGAAAACAATATAAACATTTAATTGATCATTCAGATTTATTTCTGAGTATTACTGTGTAACACTGAGGAGCTGCTCTAGCTGATTAAAAAGAAACCCAGTAACTTTTATTAGTTAATGAGAGAGGTTAAACCTAATGAAAAGTTGTTCTGAAGTTTTTACGTATAGCATTCTTTCCATGAACAGAGCCAGAGAAAATACGATCATGACTAGGAAGATGAGGACATAGAAGGAAAGGTGGAAGAAAAATAGGGAGGAATAGAGCATAGTATTCCATTATTTCTTTCCATTTTTCTCCTGCTATACTCCTCACCCCTCCATTCTGCAGGCAGATGAATGAGGAAAAACTCACACTATCCTTCACCCCCACCATTTTTCCATGTACACACATAGATACATCCCTGGGAGGTAATTTTGCAAATGACTCCATTGAACCAGCAATACCTAGGCTGTGTGGGCAAATAACTGTTATTTGTGCAACGTGCTACATCTTAGCCATGGGAATACCTGTTGGGAGAGACTAGTTCTCATGCAGGACAGTGACAGAGACCAAGGGCCTCTTGCAAACCCCATTGGATCTATGGAGACCAGAGACACCCATGCATGTTTACCTGGGGAGCCTGCCAGAGAGTCCCCTCTGCTGAAGGCGAAGTTACGAGACACAGAGACAGGCACTAAAGAGTCAGGGGCCAAGGATTTGTGAGTTGCAGAGGGGAAGATAAACACAAAAGGAGAGAGACAAAGAGCAAAGTGGGTGAGACAGTCTGTTCCTTTATATTCACATCATCACATTTCTCTGCGAAAAGGAATCTTGCCTCTGAAAACATGGGAATCACATTCTCTTACAAAGTCACTCTCTAGAAAGATGAGAAAATAAAATGGACTTTGCTGAAGGCCTTCTGAAAAGATGTGCAATAATCTTACAGCAGATCAGAGATGCCAATGACAAGCACAGGCAGTGCCCCAGTGGGGAGCATGTGGGCAGCATCTCTCTGTGGCACCTGCTGTGAGCCAGCAGATGTGCTGGGAGCCCTGTACTGTGTTCCCACCAGGCTCTCCCTGCTGCCGCAGGTATCCTGCTCATCTGCGGAGGGTGCCTGCACAGGCATTCAGAGGCCTGAAAGCAAAGTGTGTGCTCCTGCTAGGGGCATCCTTGAGGAAGCAGAATCCCGCCTTGGCCTCCTAGGAGCTCCCTCTGTGGTCACAGTGCTGGTGAGAAACTGCATTGCTAGAGGACCAGAACAAAGAAAGGGCAGTATTTCCAGCAGTTTTCATGTAAAACAACTGGACGAATTAAATCACAGTCCCTTCTTAGCAAGTACAAGTGTTCCAACGCACCTGTCTTTCTATCCCCTTTTCCTTCTCTTTCTTGCCAGGGACTTTGAAATGGTGCTGGTTGTCCCTTGGGTGGGGTCAAGTGTGTAGCAACCTTCCAGTCCTTTCCCCAACTTGATCCTGATCAAGTGGTCCTTCTGTATGGGAATCTGTCTTTATCTCTCTTCTACGATCATTCCCAGAATCCTTTTCATGGGGCTAAATGAAGTCAGTGTGCAGGTGATGGCGTGCTGAAATAAGCAGCTTCTGCAGTCTTATTTGCTATACCAGATGCTTTTATCTGAAATTACCCATATGAGGATACTTCAAAAAGTTCAGGAAAAGATTCGAATTATCTTTTAATTCCATCCTTCCGTGAACTTTTTGAAGCACTCTACCATACGCAGGGAAGTGGGAGAGGGGGGCTTTATACCTATCTGATAATCATTTACTCTGTCATGAGCTGTCCATGAATTCTTGGATGGGCCCTTAATGTTGCAAGATGCACTAGTATCAAGAAGAATCAGTTCTTCCTGGGCTGCAGAATTAAATGTATACACCACCAAACAGATAAGAGACTTGTTCTCTCTCCGTCTGCACACCCCTGTGTGCACCTGTTCAGGCTACCCTGAGTTTGGGCAAGGTTCCTCCACGGTACCAGCTCGCCATGGTCTTCCTGGATTCCCTGGCTATAAGAACCAAGATAATGCAGACAGTGCAGATTGTGTTCCCTTCACCCTGCACAGAAAAACCAGAGAGACTTCCTTGTAACCTCAAGTTTAATTTTGAGGCACAGGTCACAGGGCCAGTGAGCTGGCAAACCCATCATCTCACTCCTCACCCTCAAAGGCTTATAATGCTGCAGGCCAGCTTCAAGGGCAGGAGAAGTTTGCTAGGCCAAGACTCTACAAGAGTTTACTGCCTTATGACTTAGTATTAAACTCTCCCTCGACCCACAAGCTGACGTTTTTGGCCAGTGAAAGATGCTGGGTGACGAGACCCTGGGATGAGCATCCACCTGGGACAACCTCAGGGTGTGGCCAGCCTTCGCAGCTGTCTTACGCTGCACCCCACTAAGAAGCAAGTGCTTGGGGAAGGAGAAAAATGTCTCTTTACCCCTACTGTGACCCTGGGATGAGCATCCACCTGGGACAACCTCAGGGTGTGGCCAGCCTTCGCAGCTGTCTCACGCTGCACCCCACTAAGAAGCAAGTGCTTGGGGAAGGAGAAAAATGTCTCTTTACCCCTACTGTTTAATATTTCTTTTTCCTCCTGAAGATTCATGAAGATCTCAGAAGTGTGGGGAGGAAAGATAGTTTAATGCTTCCTTTTAGTTAACTGGTGTTTTAAAGGAGAGATCAGTGTTGCAAGTTTATTCCTGTCTCACTGATAAAACCAAAGGATTTTGATAGAAAGAACTAGAGATAGGTAGGAAGGAAAGGAGAAAATCAGATAACATCCTCCTACTTAAAAAAATTTTTTTTAAGGAAAGAAGGTAATCTAAATTGGGTGGCCTGGGGAACCTTAACTCTTTTTTCTCAGAGTTCCCACCATTTTTGGTCTTCTGCAAGAGCCAGAAGAGGACCAACGTTTCTAGATAACATGTTAGAATTGCAGAGCAGCCCCTAATATGATGGATGGTGGAAATCTCCTTTAGAGAATTAAGGTTTACCCCATCCCGCAGTCCCCACCCATCCAGAGTTCTTATATGGAGGACTGATGCTTCCTGCGTCTTGATTGAGATTTGTCAGCTTAATAAGTATAATAAGGTACCAGGTTTTGTTGTCGTTGTTGTGGTTTGCTTGTTTTTTATAGATCTCCTTCAGCTCAAGTTCTGTGACCCCTTTAGGGTGGGCAGGTACTTCATTTCAGCCATCTGCCGGGCTATGATGTGAAATTACACTATAAATTGTTCCATTATTTTCACATAGAAACTGCATTCTGGAACATGATGGGTCTGAAATCTGTATTTCACTGTGCTATGTGAACTAGTCAGGACACTGGATGCATCTAGGTAAGTCACCAGCTTGCTGGGTGATTTGGAACAAGTCATTTCTTTAGTTTCTCTTGTGTTAAAATAGTATCCAGCTGGCCATGTTCCAGAGAATGCGATATCAAACTCTGGGACCCCCTGATAAATTCCAATATAAGGCACTGTGTAAAATCTTTTTTTACGATGAGAGGAAACACACCATTTGGCATTAAAGTAGCCACTGTAAACACAAACAGCTCAAAGCAATGCAAAATTCAGACCAACGAATCAAAAAGAATCTAGAGAATTCTTTCTGGATCACATATATCGCAATAAATGCAATGCCTTGTAAACACGAGCACAATAACTCCACACAGGAAATAGCAAGAAAGCACAGCACAGAAGGGGCAGAGCACACTAGCCATCAGCCCTGCACCAGCCTCCACCATCTACATGCACAGCCGGCCAGCAGACACCTCTCCACCAGCTGAGACGTGGTGAACAAGGAACACAAGCAGGTAAGCAACATATTGCACCAGCCTGGGACTTACATCCCCAAGTCTTGCAGCCACTTCTTACTGAGCACAAACCCCAAGACACAATAATAGCATATGAGAGTTTTCAAGTAAAAGCCAGTGGGTAAATTATCATTCCAGAGAAGGAAAGGCCGAGCCTCCACCAAAGCACACAAATCACCTGCCTGCATTCCCTGGCAAGTGGCAATGAATGGTGCCTCCGCTACTATTCATCACTTGCACGTGAGGAGAAGCCACAGAATTCCAGGCACACAGAATCTAAGCCCCCATGGTCTGTGGGTACCTGGCCGGAAGCAGTGTTCCTGGCAGATCATTATAAAGAGGCTGCCAGCATTTGTCTCAGCCCTAACCCAGGCTCAGAGTGCTTGGTCCAAGTCCCCACAGTGGGCTGAGGTGGGACTACGATGGGGAGGACGAGGAAGGGGTTTGAGAGATACATACGAAAGACGGAAGATCCAGCCAGACTTCCAACCTTCCGCACGTCATTATCTAAGGACAGAAGGATGCAGTGGGTTTCAGAGGCAATTCAGAAAATACACTTTCTGATGGGAATCTTCCCTCTTACACTCCACCCCCAGCACCAATTAACCCTGTAAAAACCGGGCACTCAAACAGAAGGGTAGGGAACAAGTGTAAAAAGCAAAATAAACTTTTCTTTTCATACTGAAAAACACCGCTCTCAATCCCTAACACTCGATAGTGTGATGCTTTTACTAATTTATTTTTTTCTTACTTATTTTTTAAGCACAAACTCTGAACAAAAAGTGATTTTCCAGAGGAGTAAACTAAAGCCAAGAAAGTTAAATGGCTTGTCCAGGGTGCATAACAGGAATCAAAGAGGAGTTCAGACTTGAACCGGGGTGCTTTTTCTACAATATCCCATTGCTGCCCCCAAAAGCTATGGCTTGGAAACTGGAATACCTGAGCAAGCAGTGGTCATGATGGCTGGGACACCATAGTAGGTGAAAGCTCCATTCTCAAAGCGAAGACCTTCCTTACCAACCTCCACCTCCACTTGACCCTGGAGAAAGAAGGAAGTGTACCAAGGGAATGTATGAGCACTTCCAGTTCTACTATCGGCTAGAACCCTAAGCACTTCTGCTTGGATGACAAGTGGACTCGTGCTCTTACCCCAGGGGAGTGTTAATTCTGTCCCGGTTTACATTTCAGAAATAGCACCTCCAACTTTGGTTGCTCTTTGCAGTAAATTCATTGCTTCATTGCTCATAAAGCAGCGTCTGGTCGTGAATGACCAAGCTCCCCTCAGATAGTGTAATGGCCCTTCCATGACACAGTCCAAGCACCAGCTAACCCAGGGCCCTGTAAACTGCCCCATTGGTTTAGTCTGAGATCAGAACGTTTCTAAATCAGGCTGAGATAAAAATCTAATTTGGTGTGAAGCTTTAGTTCATCACCTGTAACCATGATAGCTTATGTGTAGTGTACAGTGTGCATCTATGGAGCTGATACTGTGTTGTGTGCACTGCATGGATTCTCATTCAGTCAGCCTCGCAACCCCATCAGGTTCATACCATTTGTATCCACAGTTTTCAGATAAATCAATTTTGGGGTTCAAAGAGGTTAAATAACTCGGTCAAGATTAGTTAGGAAATGGCAACATTGGAATTTTAAAGCCAAATCTTTCTAATTTTTGAACCTACATTCTTGCTACTACATTTTATTCCCTACACATCTTATTTGAAAACTGTTAAATTTATATTAAACATAAGTCAGCAGATTGTATGTGTTCATTATGTTATATAAACAATGTAACAGGACCCTTCTCAATTTCCAACAGTGAAGAATGTGACTCCATTTTTGGAGAAGAGAGGTCATTTTATTGACGCTATTTGAAGCACATATGTCAGACAAATGAAAGTGTCAGAGGAGAGAGGCTGGAGGTGGACTGTAACAAAGAGAGGTCATTGCTGAGTTAATGTGAGCTGAATGAAGATTTTAAGACAATCACTGTATTTAGGGTCCATAAGATTCTGGAGGGAAAAGAAAGGCAATCAGTGACAGAGCTAACGGTGGAGCCAGAAGAGGGCACCAGCAGTGTGACAAGCGGGAACCACTCCTGAAACCTACTTAGGACGGGCCCACCAGGCACCCAGGGCAGAAGGTGGTCCTACGTATGTGAGTACTGGACAGATGCTGCACTTTCACTAGCTCATTTTTTCCCTTTCTGGTCCTCTTCAGGGCTAGAAGATTCAAGAGACTTCAAAGGCTGAAATGTGGCAAAGAGAATGAATGCGTTCCACAGGCCTCCAGAGAGCAGTCAGTGCAAGGACCACTGTGGCAGTCAAAGATGGTGAGATTTCCGCTTGACAGCGGGAAGGGTTTAAACGAGAATTGTTTAAAGTTTAGGACAGCTTCATTTCAAGCAGACACAAAGACGTATTAGCGGTTCTGTAGAGCAGTAGTTCTGGAAGCTCAGAAGCAGACCCCTCTACTGGGGAGATACTCAGCCACCCCATACATTGCTGAGCGGTCAGATGAAATGCCATCAAAGATCCCACCACTCCCAGGACACCAGTCTCTCAAGTCTAGGTCCCTTCCGTGGGTCATGCAGAAATGCCCACCCACCGGCCTTGTTCCGGAGGCAGCCCACCAAGTCTGGAAACCTGGCATAGAGGGAACATAGCCATTCCACCTCATCGTGGAGATGCCCTTGTCTTGCCCTTAGAAGTCCCCTGACTTTCTCTCTTTTTTTCTGGCGGCTGAGCAGAAATGCCCACCCACCGGCCTTGTTCCGGAGGCAGCCCACCAAGTCTGGAAACCTGGCACAGAGGGAACATAGCCATTCCACCTCATCGTGGAGATGCCCTTGTCTTGCCCTTAGAAGTCCCCTGACTTTCTCTCTTTTTTTCTGGCGGCTGGCTGGTATGGGGATCCAGACCATTGACCTTGGTGTTACAAGACCGCGCTCTAACCAGCTGAGCTAACCAGCCAAAAGCCCCCTGACTTTCTACTCACCTGTAGAAGCAGCACAAAGTAGTCCACAGGGCGGTTGCGCTGGTAGAGGTAGTGTTCTGGGGCCTTCTTGTCCTTCTCATCGAACTTCAGCTCCTGGATCACGTTGGGATGTTTCAGGAGCCGGAGCAGGATCTTCTCCGAAAGGTATAGAGACTTAAAGGGCTCCACTTCTAGGGAGAGTGGGAGGCAGGGAGGAATCAGCCCCTCCTGTGTCCTGCCAGCAGTGGCAGCTGGCAGGAGTCAGAGTGGGCACAACTGGGCTGCCTCTGGGAACACCCCCATCCATGCTCTGAAGCACCAGGCTGGCAGGGCTTCCGAGATTCCTCTGGGGTGGGGGATCCTAAACCCGAGTGTGCGTCTCAGGGCCTTCCCCATGCCTGCTGGGGACATGTGTACACTGGCATCTCAGGAGAAACAGGTCACCATTTCAGAAATGTCAGTTTTGTTATTAACTTTCTCTTTGATTTTATTTAAAGTTGGGCATGGATAACTAAGTAATGTGAGAAACAAAGACTTTGCTGCTGTAATTGAATGAAATACAGAGAATTTAATCTGGTTTATTTGTACGATATATATTTGGTGAATGAAATAAAATACGAAGTTAACAGAGACAGGCAATTATTTAAATAATAAAGTTGTCAATAATGTGAAGCATCACTGCACCATATTTACATATTAACAGATATTATTGCATATATATATATATGTATATATATATATTATTATTTTATATTAAACAGATACAGCTGATTTGCTCTAGGAATTCAGACAGCCAGTAGTTAAAAGAAATGTATACTCAGAACTAGATGACATGTTGAAAACCCAGCTTTAAAGAAGCTCCAACTTAAAATGTTCTACTTCAGTACCTGGAAGAGTGCTAGCACTCATTGTATACTCAATAAATATATGTTGGATTAATTAAAAATAAACTTAGAGGGCCGGCCCGTGGCTCACTTGGGAGAGTGCGGTGCTGATAACACCAAGGCCACGGGTTCGGATCCCATATAGGGATGGCCGGTTTGCTCACTGGCTGAGCGCGTGGTGCTGACAACACCAAGTCAAGGGTTAAGATCCCCTTACCGGTCATCTTTATAAATAAATAAATAAATAAATAAATAAACTTAGAGATGGGTAGGACCAGGTCAGCCCATTAATTAGGCATGAATGAGAAAGTCAGAGGGTTCGAAGACAAATTTTACAAGAGGTAGTTTATCTTTAAATTCTCTCATCTTTTTTTCTTTCTAAAGACCCTAAGATTCACAATCCTCTTCTGTATTTCAAGAACTCTTGGCTCACAGGCCTGTATGGCCCCTGTAGGGTACTGGATTCCAGGGTCTTGTCACTGGGTAGGACAATGCCTTTCCCTTCCCAACAAATACTCTGGGGCACCCCAACTCTAATAGGACAGGGGCTGGCCTCAGGCTCTAGCCAGGAAGCGAGGGAAGGAAGGAAGAAATGCAGCAGCGGCTCTTTCTTTCCTTGAGTGGATGAGAGTTGAGCTGTACTCACTCCGTCCTCTGGAAGATCAGCCTGGGGCTCAACAATGGCACGTGCACCCTGTGCCCCTGTCCCAGGCAACCTCCTTCCTAGAAGAGAGCTTCTCAGGCCTGGCTGCACATTGGAGTTAGGTTGGAAGGTATTAAAGATGGTTGGTGCCTGGTCCCACCCTAGAGATTCTGTTTTGACTGCTCTGGGGTGGAGACTGGGGCAGGCAGAGTCCTACCTGTGGCCATGAAGCGATGTGTGGCCAGCAGAAGCTGTGGCGAGACCTTCACCCTCATCTCCGAGTCAGAAAGCTTGAACAAGGAGAAATCATGCCGCTTCCTCTCCCGGTGCGGGACTCTCTGCTTTTTCCGATTGTCGGCTGCAGAGTCACAGGGGACAGATCACACCTATGTCAGAATCACTGTTGGTCTTTGGAGCTTTTCCCAGAGTCACAGGGATCAGAGAGATCTTTCGGGACCACACAAATTTCTGCAGTATCAACTACAGGTGACATTCCAACATCTCTTTCCCAGAGAGTGAAAGAACACTGAGGAGGGACAGAAGGTGGGAGATCACTACCATCATCTCTGTGCTATTCACACTTTAGTGTTGTAGAGTGGAAAAAGGGGAAAAGCTGGATTGGGACTCCAAGTCCAGGATTTGAGGGTTGGCTCCCTTACTTACTAGCTGGACAGCTTCTCTAAGCATCAGAGATTTTGTTTGTTTTAATCTATACAAGCAGGCTAATATGTTTAATAATAGTTCTACTCATCTCGTGCAGTTATTATGAGACTCCAACCAAAAACTACTGTGAAAGTGCTTTTACAAAGTCATGCGAACACGAGGGGCTGGCATTCTATGCATCAAGAGGATTAGTGGGCCCAGGGATTTTCTGACTCTGCCTCCCTCTTTCCCTCAGAACTAGTCTCACCTGGCCTCTTCCTGCTGACTTAAACCATGTTCTGGGTGGTACCTTAAGCATGCCACCCAAGGGAGGAGGGTGGTCACCAGCTCTCACCAGTCAAAATTCTCCTGCTTCAACCCTAGCCTTTCTACTGATAGAGAATCAGGGGGAATACAAGCAGGAAGAAAGGAGAAGAGACAGGAATGGCCCTATCATCTATAAAGGTGGGTTTTGTGGGTGGGGGCCTCAGGCAGGGCCTGGAACCCCCAATAGCCTGTATATTGGGCATGTGATTATTGGTTGAGAAAATGTGCTCTTTCCAGTTTAACGTTTCTCTTGCTTACATTTTAAAGCTGTTCTTAAAAAATAATTTCTTTTTTGGTGGGGAGAATTTTTTTTTTTTTCTTTCCCTTTTTGTCTTTTTTACTGACCGGCAACGGATCGCCACCCTCAGTGTCGCGCCTGTACCGGACCGGGACTGGCAACGGGATCGCAAACCTCGGTGTTGCTCCCGCACCTTGCTCAGCCAGTGAGCGGCCGGTCTGTATGTGGGATCTGAACCCTTGGCGGGAGCGCCGCCACGCTCCCAAGCGGCGCACTGTAGCAGTGCGCCACCGGGCCGACCCAAGAGAATGTTTTCTTTCGTCATTTCTCTTGTGCTTTCCCTGAGTTTTGAATACAATTTTGAACCTGCTAACCTATCTCATCCGTGCTAAGGGGAATAGGGAAAGGGATCTGGGTTTTCTCCAAACTTGGTCTAGAGAAAGAGGACTGAGGAGAACTTCTAGTGCAGGCTGAGTGGTACAGTGGAAATGGAGGGGAATGAATCCCTGTGGCGGGAAAATAAGGCTCCAGAATCTGGCTCCCTTGGACGCTCCCTCTCCTTTAGGGAGTTGCTTCTGCCAGACCCTTTGGGTTTTCTGCAGGAAGGGAGAAAGTGCCCTGTCACCTGTGCAGCTCTTTTGTGGGCTGCCTTTGACTCTGAGTCTTTGCAGTCATCTGGCCCCTGCTCTAAAGTTCCTTTTGCTCAGGTCGCAACAGTGGGGAGATCCAAACTCAGGTGTCCAGATCATGTAGGAAGTCAGGGTCATGTAAGAAGAAACCCAGTATTCCCAGCTCCTTTTCACGGCTCTTAAGGAATCATGCCAGAAGATTATTTATAGGGATGGAAAACCCAAACCCTCTCCAGTAGAAAGAGGATCACTCAGCATAAGAGTAGCAAATACGGGTAGAGGACCCAGTTCTTTTGCTCTCACTAGTGGACAATCTTCTGATTTTGCACAACACGTTTGCCTAAGTACCCCCTTCCACTCCCCCATCAGAATGCCACTTCTCATTTCGTCATTAAAAAATCATTCTTCTGATCTCCCTTTCATGCCTTGGATTTTCATAGTGGGTGTTTGCAGCATTAATGTACAAACAAATGCCCTGGGAGGAGCATACTCATTTAGGCTATTCTCAGCCCCTAATACCTTAGTGTGAATGTCTTCACCAATTTACCTACTGAGACATCTAGGAATTCTGAAGCAAGAGCATGGCATGGGTAGAGGTGGAGAAGGGAGCGTGGAACGGGAAGGGAGAGCCATTCTGAGCTTAATCCCTGTTTGAAGAAGACAGCCTGGCTGGGGCAGCACAGCAACACCAGGTTCCTGGAGGGAGGTGCTGGGACGCTCCTGCTAGTTTCCATCAAGGCTGGCACCTTTTAGATTTGATTTCTTCTTAGTCCAAAGGGAAGACACTCTTTCTGCACTGCTGTCTGCCTTACAGTGTCAAAGCTTTTTCTACCAGGAGCCAGTTTCTGTAAGGCTGCTTCTCACAAACTGAGGACAGAGGTCTGAAATGAGTTATATGAGGGGAGGGAAAGGGATGGCTATCCTAGGAGATGAAATTCTAAGGAGGAAACACTTCCTGGCTTAGGGCCTCCCATGGATTTAGATAACACTCTCATCCCAGAGACAAAGCCGCCTTTGTGATGGTTGCAAGTAAGGCTCTGATAAGGCTCAGTAACCCAAAGCAGTCACTGTCTGCAGAGAGGAGACCATATTGTTCCTGAGGGGGAGTGGGTAGGAGGGTAAGGAGACCAGAAGGAAGGGAGCAGAGACAGGAGCAGACAGGTGCTTTGTCCTGGGAGGAGGGGGAAACCCAGGGGGGTGGGACTGAAAGGCATCAGGTAGAAGAGCAGCGTCTAAGAAGGGATGTGGACACTTTCAGCTAGTTGAGGGGCAGGTAATCTCACGACAGTCTCCACCACTCACTGATGTTCCCCCAGGGGGGTGGGACTGAAAGGCATCAGGTAGAAGAGCAGCGTCTAAGAAGGGATGTGGACATTTTCAGCTAGTTGAGGGGCAGGTAATCTCACGACAGTCGCCACCACTCACTGATGTTCCTGTGCGAGTGAACTGTGAGTGGAACTCCAGGGGGTGCTGGGGTCTGCGTCTAGGTGGATGACGAGACCAAACAGGAACAACTCAGGGGTCAGAAACAGGGGCCTCTGGAGATGAAGGCCTCTGGGCACCGTCCTGGGTACACTTGTTTCCTTTAGTCCCTTTTCCATCCAAAGGCTGGGAGCTCTCCTTTTCATAGTCTTGACTCAGTTCCTGAAGGTTCTCTCCTGATAAACACTTAGCTAGTGCGTTCCCATGGCTCAGGGGCGATTCGAGCCAGGGAACCACTTGCAGTGCTGGCACCTGGCATAGGTGGCTGACATGTCAGAGCACAGGGCTTGCCTCAACACCCTTTTATACTGTATACCAAACTAGGCCGCACTAGAGGGTCTCAGAGGAAAATAAGATGTCCTTAGATGACAGCAAGGCCGTGCACTTACTGTAGAGGTCAGTTTCGTCCAGGATCTCCGATTTGATGATCTCCTCTATGATGTCTTCCAGCGTGACAATGCCCATCACCTCATAGAAGGGGTCCCCTTCTCCCTCATTATTCACCCGCTGGACGATGGCCAGGTGAGATTTTCCTAGAGAACAAATGAAATCATAGTTCAGTATCTGGGACATTTTCAGAGATCTTTCCTTGTGAGAAAATGATACAAAGTTGCCGTCTGACCAATCTCAGGACTGAACTAATCTCAGGACCTCCTTAAAATATGAAGTTTGTGTGTGAGCTTTTATAAATGCAAACATTAGAGTTTTACAGCACTGTTTCTTTTTAGTGAAGTTACCTAATATACCCAATGCCAGTTAAATTTTTTTTCTTTTAACTTTCACATATTAGCAAGTATATATTAGCTGAAGGAGGTTGAATAATCCAATTGAAAGAGCAAGAATTTAGAGTCAGAAGAATTAAGTTAGAAGTCATTCTTCTCCCCTAAACCTCCCAGCCCACTATCTCAGTTACTATCCCTGGGCAAATCATTTAACCTCAGCTGAGTAGCAATCTCTCGTCTAGAATTAGGGAATAATACCAGTGTGCTGATTTTAAAATATGGCCCCCAAATTCTTTGATATGTGTCCCATGGAGAGGTGTGGTCTATATCCCTTCCCTTGAATCTGAGTGGGCATGTGACTGTTTCAACCAATAGGGTATGGGAAGTGTCCCTTAAGGGACTTCTGAGGCTATGTCATAAAAGGCATGCAGCTTCTGCTGCAGCAACACTGTAAGAAGTCTGATGGCTACCCTGAGGCCACCATGGTGGAGAGGCCATGCTTAAGTGACAGTCCCAGCTGAGCCCAGCCTTCCAGCCATCACATCAAAGTGAGTTAGCGAAGAGGCCACCTTGGAAGTGAATCTGCCAGTCTCAGCTGATCCAGCCCCATCTTTTCCCTCCCAGTTCTTTCAAGTCATCTCTGGCTGTGGCCCCAGACACCACGAACCAGATATTAGCCATTCCTGCTGAACCTTTTTGGAACTCATGACTCACAGAATCTGTGAGCATAATAAAACAGTTGTTTTATGCCTCTAAGTTTTAGGGTGGTTTGTTAGCAACGATGGTAACTAGAACAACCAGTACGCATAAAATGAGTGTGGAGCTCAAATGACCTAGTTGGTGTGTAAAAAGACTTTGTAAACTGTAATGTGTCATAGGCAAATATTTCATTTTTATTGCCTAATGACTGAGTAATAATAGTTCACATTCGTTGAGCTCTTACTACATGCCACGCACCATGCGGGGTACTTCACATGTATCAATTAATTTGATCCTCACAACAAACCCTGAGGTGAGTACTATCATTCCCATTTCACAGATGAAAGAACTGAGGCACAGACTGGTTAAGTAACATTCCTAAAGTTGCACAGCCTGTAAGTGGCAGAGCTGGATTACAAATCCAGGTAACTGGGTTCAGTCCTAACCTAGGGTCTGAAGTCTTATCTAACAGTCCTGCTTCATGTCAGTTTGTTTTCTTCTGCTGTATAGACCCATTTCCTGGTCCTGTATCTAAAATGCAAATCTGGGTGGTTCTTTTCCTTGGCTAAGAGACATTTAAGGAGAAAATCTGGGGTACTGACTCATGTTATTCTTGCCAAAAACAATAGGCTTTATCAGTGCTGTCCTTTATAAGCTTTTGCTTGGCCATTGCTAAAAATATCAGAGAAGAGGAGAATGCAGTTTGCTGGAGGCATAATTAACCAGTAAAATGTAAACACATGAACTTCTGTATCAAATACCTGAAATCACAAGACAGCTACCCTTTCAGATTTTTAACTGAAGTGAAATTGGGAAGATGGCATTTTTATCACCCAAGAATGGTCTCTAATGTCTTCCCCACCTTCAACCTAACCTTTGACCTACTTCTATACTGGTCTGACCATGCCACAGCCCTGCTCAAAAACCCTCCATGGCTCCCTAGTGCTTACAGAATCAAGTCAAGATTCATTCAGACTTGGTATTATCAAGACTGCACAATGTGGCGCTTCCCTATCTTTCTAACTGCTACATTCCGAATCATTCCATACTCCACATGTACCAGGTTATCTCCACGTCCTCAATTTCCTCCATGTAAACTTTCTAAGTCTTTACTCACACTGTTTCTCCCCCCTCCACCACCTCTGCTGGCCCTTCAAGTTCCAGCCCAGGAGCTGGCTCCTCAAGAAAGCTCTCCCAGATCTGACCCATTCTGAATCTGAACCAACCTCTCCTGGCCTTGGGCTCCTAAGCTTTTAATAACTCCATTAGAGCATTTATCACAATTTCCTGCTTCTTGTAGCTGGTAATGCACGTGTCCTGCACTAGACAGCGCTTCCTTCTCAGATCATTAACTCCTTCAGGACAAAGGATTATGCACTTAAACAGGGCTCTCTCCATATATCAGACAGCCAATAAGTGCCTGATGAACTGAACTACGCAGAAGACAATAAAAATTCATAGTTCATACAACAGATGATATCAGAGCCATATACTAAAATCTTTATTTTTAAATAAAATATCCGGTGTTTAAATTAAATTTTAAACTCTGCATCAGCAGTTCCAAAATTATCCTTCTTGAAAACAACTGTATCCTACCCAACTGGACTGAAGTATTTTGTAGCTTGAATTAGATTATGCTAATTGTTACAATGTGCTCAATTTAAAGTTTTTCATTTCTGACACATTTTTCTTAAACTTATGGTGCCTGTTCTCACTTTTCCGCTAACATGTGCTAGCAGATGACAAAACAAATGAGGGATATAATGGAAAAATGATTTCTTAAAATTGTTTTCTATAATTGGATTTTTTTGGTAATGTGGAGCCTACAACACATATAATACAGACATACTTCCTACCACTAAGATAATTAGTACGTATGATGGAATTACATGGGTTCATAGTTTTTGATATTTTGCAGAGTAGAATATTTTCCATATTAAAAAGACACCATTGCTCTGTATTTTAATAGGTAAGTTTGAGAAGACACTATGTTATCAACAGGGAATAGAGATTTTAAGTTCTAATTATAGAATATTCAAGACAATGTACCTATGTAATCCATTCAGAAACATTTTACAATTTATAATCAGCCTTTACAATTCCCTCCAAGGCCAGTAGAGATCTACAAATTAAGGAAGCCATTCTTTCTAAGATACAGACTGGGAAAGGGAACGGCAATCACATAACCCTGTTCTGAGCAGACACTCACAGGGGCAAGAAAACCAGGTGTGCCCATGACACATATACCTGAGGTCCTTCCTTTTATCAAGAAGTTTGGCCTTTCAGAGACCTACCCGTGCACCCCTCCTCTTCCTGGGTCCCAGAGGTGTTGGGGCTAGCCCTGAGTGAAGCCAACCTTGAGACACAGAAAAGTTAGTCAATCCCTCCTGTCACAACACTTTGTATATACTTCTCTATTGGCATTTATAACAATAATAATAGCTACTACTACTACTACTAACATCATCATCATCATCATCATCATTATTATTGAAGGTACCATTTGCTATACACACTCCAGGGGCCAGGCACAGTGCCAGGCATCCTACACACATTATTTCACCATGTTGTTGTCTTCTACTTATATGTGATTCCCCCCACTGTGAGGGTAAGCTCCCCGAGGGGCAACAGCTATGTCCTATTTATCTTTGTTTCCCCAGAATCTAGCACCTGGCACATTAGGGCAATACAATTCAAAATCTTACAAGTCGTACAGAGACAATTCAGTTAAAAAGTGGGCAGGGGATTTGAATAAATATTTCTTCAAGGAAGATATACAATTGGCCAATGCTCATGAAAAGAGGCTGAACATTGAGAACTCAATAACTAGTGGCTGATACCTGGATATCCACATGCAGAAGAATGAAGTTGGATGACTACCTTACACTAAACATAAAAACGAACTCAAAATGGATCAAAGACCTTAATGTAAGAGTGAAAAGTGTAAAACTCTTAGAAGAAAACATAGGAGTAAATCTCTGTGACCTTAGAGTAGGCAATGGTTTCTTAGGACACCAAAGTATAATCATTCAAAGAAAAAACCTATATGGATTGGACTTCACCAAATTTAGAAACATCTGTGCATTAAAGGATACCATCAAGAAAGGGAAAAGACAAGTCACAGGATGGGAGAAAATATTTGCAAATCATCAAATAAAGGTCTTGTATATAGAATATATGTACAAAAATTACAACTCATAAAAAGACAACTCAATTAAAAAGTGGGCAAAGGATGTGAATAAATATTTCTCCAAGGAAGATACACAGTTGGTCAAAAGATGTTCAACACTGTCATCATTAGGGAAATTCAAATCAAAATGTCAGTGAAATACCACTTTATACCCACTGGTATGGCTATAATTAAAAAGGCAGATAATAACAAATGTTGGTGAGGATGTGGAACTCCAAGACATTGCTAGTAGAATTTTAAAATGATTCTCCTGCTTTGGAAAACAGTCTGGCATATCCTCAAAATGTTAAACATAAAATTATCATATGGCCCAGCAATTCCACTCCTAGAGAAATGAAAACATATGTCCACACAAAAGCTTGTACACAAATGTTCAGAGCAGCATTATTCCTGAAAGCCAAAAAGTAGAAACAATCCAGATATTTCCAAACAAATAAACAAAATGTGACATATCAGTACAATAACATATTATCTGGCGATAAAAAGGAATGAAGTACATGCTACAACATGGATGACCCTTGGAAGCATTATGATAACTGAAAGAAGCCAGACACAAAAGGCTACATATTGTATGATTCCATTTATGTGAAATTTCCATTAATAACATATTATCTGGCGATAAAAAGGAATGAAGTACATGCTACAACATGGATGACCCTTGAAAGCATTATGATAACTGAAAGAAGCCAGACACAAAAGGCTACATATTGTATGATTCCATTTATGTGAAATTTCCATTATAGGCTAATGTACAGAGGAAGAAAGTAGATCAGTGTTTGCCAGGGGCTGGAGAAAGGACAGATGGGGAGTGACTGCTAATGAGTACAGGATTTCTTTTGGGGTGATAGAATGTTCTGGAACTAGATAGTAGTGATGGTTGTACAAGTCTGTGAATATACTAAAACCCATTAATTGTGCCCTTTGAAAGGGTGAATTTTATGTTATAGGAATTTTATCTCAATGAAGCTATTACTTAAAAAAAAAGAAAGCCAATTAAAAAAATAACCCATCCCTGAATGAACAGGAAGTTGGTGGGGCTGAAAGTTACAACCGACACACAGGTTAAGGAAAAGTAGGGACTGCTTCATAAAAAGAATAGGTTGACGCGAAAGAGCAATGGTGGGTTGGAAATGAGTAGTAATGCTGGTAGTAAGTTAACCTAGAGCACACATCAGTGTTCTGTGCTCTAGGATGTAGGGACCAAAAGTGGACACAGGCAAGGCCATCGGGAGACCAGAAATAGGGGAGAGTATTACGATTTCCTGTGGAGGTGGAAATGGTGAATAGGGATGAGGGCTTGATCACAGATGGGAGGGGACAATTTGAAGACAAAGAGCTATGGGCCTGGGATATAGTGAGTTCACATCTTTATCAGAGACCTTATAAATCTCAGGGATGACTTAAGAGTATCTAAAATCACAAACTGGGTCAAACTGGGTCAGTGGGGGTCAAATTTCCCAAGTGTTTCCATCTCTCTCTAGGCAAATGCTGGTTTCTAACATGCATTATTTCTCCTCCCACTTCCTAATGGCATACTTGGGCAATGGCTTAAATTTTGGTTATTCTCTTCTTCTGCCCTCCTACGAGATTCTGTGAATCAGAACTGTGGCCCTTTCTGTTGAACTGTTCCCCTACAGACTAGTAGAAAATTTCAAATGGCATCTCACATTTCAGTTTCCCTCTAACTTTCTAGAAAAGTGGGATGCCTGTGAAATAATTTAGGCTAATAATAAGGATGATCGTTATCATTTATACAGTACTTCCTAGTTTGTCAAGAAGCTTTATACAGAGCACAGAAAAGCCTTGGAGTTTTTGAGAATATGTTTCCAAGAACTTCCCACATCCCTCATTGCATGAGTCAGAAATGAAAGGACAGGCCGCCAGATTTCTCTAGAATCTGTTGAGAGACATATGTCCTATGCATATTGTTAAATAAGTTAACCTCTTTTTCAACTCCCATTGAAGGGTCCCATCTCACCTGGTAGACGTTTTCCTTAGCGGGTGAGGGGACTGTATTCCTTTAAGATCATTGCTGCCAACAAGATGACACATGGAGAACAGCAAAGCCATATTGAGCTACAAATGTTGAGGAGCTGAACAGGCTAAGTGATTTGCTCTGCACACTCTCAGCCTTCAGACAAGTCTAAAACAATTGGGGCCCTGGCAACATCACCTTTCCAATTGCTAACAATAGTCAAAGTGACAAACTTAAGCCTGCTAAATCCAAGGGCATTATTGCATCTCATTCAGATATAGCAGAAGCAAAAGGTACTTCTTTAGATAGAAAACTCCTGAATGCTACTATTTTATGAGGCATTTTTATATGTCCCTTGAGTATACTACTGTGGCACTGAACACCAATAGATGAGAAATCTCTGGACTGAGTTAAAAGGTAAAGAAATAGTGGGTTTTATGGCAGTGCACTTTCTGAAATTGAAGGCTACATCTGAATCTGAGTTGTAAAGGGCATCTTTTACACTGGGCTCACTTCTTACTTATTTACTTGAACTTACTGGGTGTTTTACTTCTGAACTGCTAACTACAGACTCCCTGGCCTCTGGCTTAAATCCCCACCATACTCCTGGTGTCCAGCCTCAACAGAAGCCAAGCCCTGTCCTGATGGCTTGATTTGCTGACACTTGCCTTTCTTCATTTCTAGCAGCTGTGGTCTCCTTAAGCCTTGGTTCACTTCCCTCAAGACTTGACTACTTCCTCTAAGCCTTTGATTTACAGTCTGTAGCTCCAGTGCTGCTTACATCCTGATAAGACATGAAAAATGGAGATTATACCCCTATGGATTGAGCCTTGTTTGTACCACAGCATTAGGATGGTTTTGGGTGGAACCAGAGAAATAATCCTCAATGAAGCATTGGGGTTGGAGTCATAACTCTCTAGGATTAAGTGACATTCATAGTGATCCATCATTTCTATCTTAACTCAGGGCCCACTGGTAAGACCCTCCACTCCCAATGCTTTGGAATGCATTTCACCTAGGTTCAAAGGTTCAATGCTGGCTGTACAGAATTACCTGAGAAGCTTTAAATACACTCTACAGATTGGATTCCACATCCAGAGATTCTGATTTCATTGGTTTGGGGTGGGTCCATGGCTTCCAGAATTTTAAATGCTCCCCAGGTGATTCTAATGCTCAGCCAAAATTGAGAATTATTATCTTGGTTCGTAGCAATTGTTCTCAAAGTGTGGCGCCTGGACCACCAGAATCAAAATCACTTGAAAACTAGACAAAAATGCAAATTCTCAGTGTCCCCCCCCCACCAATCTAGAGAATCAGAATCTCTGGGGTGCAGCCCAGTGATCTGTGGTTTAATAAACTTTATAGGTAGTTTTAATGCAGGGTAAAGTTTGAAAACTGTGGTATGTCGCTCTGATTATGAGAAAGGGAAACAAGTACCGTCTCTGGGGTGCAGCCCAGTGATCTGTGGTTTAATAAACTTTATAGGTAGTTTTAATGCAGGCTAAAGTTTGAAAACTGTGGTATGTCGCTCTGATTATGAGAAAGGGAAACAAGTACCGAGATGTCTAGTAAGTCCTGGTTCCTTTGGTGCACCTGGTTTCAGTGTCAAAAGATGCTAAGTACTCACGAAAAGACAGACAAAAACCTCCCAAGACAAAAGGTAGTTGTACTGTGCAAGCATGCTTAATGCTTTCTCTCATATAATGTGGGGAGTTACAGTATTTTGTTGACATGGGGCAGAAAGTAGTTGTTGACTGTTTAACGCTGGGCTTGGGAAGGGGTCTCTTGTGGCTTTTGCACCAATCACCTGAGACAGGCTTAAGGTACTACAGTACCTATTAGGATCTTGGAGTGTCTGAAGTCAATATAATTTTTCCACTACTGAAAGTTAAACTGGTCTTTTCCATTGCCCTAAGAATTAAAAGGGTGGTCCTAGTACTGGTTACTGGTAGTGCTCTCCCTAAGGTTGTATCACATCACTAGCTGGTATCAACATACCCAAACTACAAGTCAGATTTCTTAGAAGGAAGACTAGATTTTCAGCCATTGTTTTTAAAGCAGTGGTTCTCAGCTAGGTGTGATTTTGCCCCCACAGGAATATTTGGCAGTGTCTGGAGACAATTTTGGTTGTCAAAACTGGCATTTAGTTGTTAGAAGCCAGAGATAAAGCTAAACATCCTACAAAGCACAGAACAGCCCCCCACGACAAGGAATTATCTGGCTCCAAATGTCAATACTGCTGAGGTTGGAAGCCCTGCTTTAAAAAGACAGAAAGTTAGGCAGTGGCAGAAATATCACAACTATATTTTGGTATTTCAAAAGTTGAAATACCTTCCAAGGGTCTTTAACAAAAACAGCCTCATCTACTCTAGATGGTTTAGGCGCATCCACAGAGAAGAGCTCTCCAGGACCCTGTTAGCATACCTCCTATGCCTTGGGGGAAGAGCAAAACATTGATTTGCTTCTTCTCTCTTTCAAAAATAGCTACTGTATTTTG
>NW_007726864.1:139368-142680 GCF_000696425.1 Galeopterus variegatus | reverse complement strand
AGATAAAGCTAAACATCCTACAAAGCACAGAACAGCCCCCCACGACAAGGAATTATCTGGCCCCAAATGTCAATACTGCTGAGGTTGGAAGCCCTGCTTTAAAAAGACAGAAACTTAGGCAGCGGCAGAAATATCACAACTATATTTTGGTATTTCAAAAGTTGAAATACCTTCCAAGGGTCTTTAACAAAAACAGCCTCATCTACTCTAGATGGTTTAGGCGCATCCCCAGAGAAGAGCTCTCCAGGACCCTGTTAGCATACCTCCTACGCCTTGGGGGGAAGAGCAAAACATTGATTTGCTTCTTCTCTCTTTCAAAAATAGCTACTGTATTTTGGTAAGTAACTGTTTCCAAGATAAAATATAGAAGCCAGGAGGAAAGTATATTGCTTGGAAATAGAGGACTAAGGAAAGCAGATATGATTTTATGGCTTTATGGTTTCTGCCTCACTTATGACCCTCACCTTATAAAATATGGTGGCTTTTGCTGCGTTCTTCTTTTCCTTGGTGTCCCCGCAGCATCTTTTATTCATTTGGTAGACAGTATTGAGTGCCTGCTCTTCGTTATCTTGGTCTTGGTGACTCACTACCACTGGAAGTGTGTCTTTTGGAGCAGTAGCATGAACACTACATGGGCACTTGTTCAAAATCCAAGTTCTCAGGCACCCCTACTGACCTACAGAATCAGAATCTTGGGGGGTAAGGTGGGCATAAGACAATGAGCTCTCCAGGTGATTTTACGCATACTAAAGTTTGAGAATCACTGCTCTTGACACTTGTTACTTAAAGTGTGGTCCTTGGATTGGAAGCATTGGGAACATGTGAGAGATGAGAGAGTTCAGGCCCCCATCCCACTCTCTGAATCAGGATCTGCAGTTCGTCAAGATCTCCAGGTGATTCTTATGTTTATTTGAGTATAAGAAGAACTGGTCAAGACTACCCCAGTTTTCTTCCCACCCGTATGACTGATATTTTTCTGTTTCCATCGCAGAGTCCTTTATTTTATCCTTACCTGCAGATAAATACAAGGATACTTCAAAAATTCCATGGACTTTTTGGAGCACCCTCATGTATCTTTTTTTTGACACTGGTGGGTATGGGGATCCAAACCATTAGACCTTGGGGTATGTAACACGGTGCTCTAACCAACTGAGCTAACAGGCCATCCCCTAACCCTCATATATCTTAAAGACTCTAACTCAATGATTCTCAACCCTGGCTGCATGTTAGAATCACCCGGGGAGCCTAAAAACCTACTGATGCCTATGTCCCACCCACAGAAATTCTGATCTAACTGATCTGGGATGTGATCGGAGCTTTGGGATGTCTAAAACTTCTCCAGGTGATTCTAATGAGCAGTTGCAGTTATGAACCTCTGCTCCAGTCCTTGATCTCTGTTCTTCTAGTGTCCTCTGGATTAAAGATCCCAGCAAAGCCCATCACTTCAAATATCACCATCACCTCTTTCCTGAGAACTAGATTTATATCTTTACATCAGTGTCTATTTTGAGCTCTCATCCTGTTTTAGACATTTTGCCTGAGCTGTTCCTTTGTCTTGTCAAAATCACTTATCCAAATAAGAACTCCTGATCTTCAAGACCTACCACCCCTGCTCTTCCTCCCTCTTCATTACAGTAAGTGGCACCATCAACTTTATAGTTACCCCGAGCCATAACCCAAGAGTCATCTTTCACCTTCTTTTCCTTCACTTCAATTTAGAAAAAAATCCCCACATTCTTCCAATTCTTCTTCCTTCATTCTTTCAACAAGTGTTTATTGAATGCCTACTATGTGCCAAGCACTATTCTAGGCTCTTGAAATGCAGCAATAAACACGATGAACTAAATAATTTTCCTCCTGCAACTTACACGCTTGTAAATGGGTGTGAGAGATAATAAACCAGATAAACATGTAAAATATAAAACACAGTGATGAAGGGAAAGTAAAGCAGGGAAGAGCCATGAGGGAGTGTGAGGGCATGAGGGAGAAGGTTTTATAATTTTAGGTAGGGAAGGTAGGGGATGAACTCCCTGAAGAGGTGATGTTTGAATAAAGATCTGAAGGCTGTAAGGTAGGGAGCCCCANCAGGGAAGAGCCATGAGGGAGTGTGAGGGCATGAGGGAGAAGGTTTTATAATTTTAGGTAGGAAAGGTAGGGGATGAACTCCCTGAAGAGGTGATGTTTGAATAAAGATCTGAAGGCTGTAAGGTAGGGAGCCCCGTAGATATCTGGGAGATGTCTTTGCAGTAGAACAAGATGCAAAGGCCCTGAGTTGGAAGTGTAACTGAGGAATGGCAAGGAGGCCAATGTGGTGGTTGCAGAGTGTGGGAGAGGACAGTAGTGGGAGCCAAGGTCAAGGAGTTGAGGGAGGGGGAAGGAGCAGATGTGATAGAGCCTGGAAAGCTTTTGTAAGGACTTTGGGTCTTACTCAAAGTGACACAAAAAAAGCCACTGTAGAATTTCGTGTTTGTGTGTGTGTGTTTGTTCCTTTGCAAAACAGTGACATGATCTGATGTTTTAAAAGGAACTTTAGCTGCTAGAGACACAAAGTGGGCAGAGGTGGAAGCAGGGAGACCTGTTAGGAAGCTCTGACAACAGGTCAAGTGAGAGGTGACTGGGGGCTTGGACTGAGTTGGTAGCAGCAAAAGTGGAGAGATGTCAATTTTTGAGATATATTTGAAAGCAGAGCGCACACGAGGGACCGGATGTGGGCAAAAGAGAAGAGAGAAGTTGGCCTGAAAAGCTAGAAGAGTTGGGCCGGCCTGGTGGCACACTGGAGAAGTGCGCCGCTTGGGAGCACGGTGGCGCTCCCGCCGAGGGTTCGGATCCCATGTGGAGACTGGTTCCCGCTCACTGGCTGAGCGCGGTGCAGGCGCAACACCAAGGGTTGTGATCCCGTTGCCAGTCCCCAGTACAGGCGTGACACCGAGGGTTGCGATCCCATTACCGGTCAGTAAAAAAGACAAAAAGGAAAAAAAAAAAAAGCTAGAAGAGTAGAACTGCCGTTGACAGAGTTTGGGAATATTAGGCTAGGAAAAGGTCTGACAAAGAGATCCAGAGCTCAGTTTAGCTCAGGTTTGAGATGCCTTTTAGATCTCCAAGTGGAGATGTCAAGTGGCAATTGGAAGTAAAATCAGAAGTTCAGGTTTATGATATCTTTGGAAGAATGAATGAAATAACCAAGGGAGTGAGAGTGGACAGAGAAGAGATCCCTTTCTGAGCTCTGGGGCACTCCAACATTTAGAGGTCATAGAAATACAACATTCATGCAACAAATACTCGAGCTTCTGATATGGGGAGGCACTCACTGTT
>NW_007726864.1:134724-139069 GCF_000696425.1 Galeopterus variegatus | reverse complement strand
TGAGTTGGTAGCAGCAAAAGTGGAGAGATGTCAATTTTTGAGATATATTTGAAAGCAGAGCCCACACGAGGGACTGGATGTGGGCAAAAGAGAAGAGAGAAGTTGGCCTGAAAAGCTAGAAGAGTAGAACTGCCGTTGACAAGGTTGGGAATATTAGGCTAGGAAAAGTTCTGACAAAGAGAGCCAGAGCTCAGTTTAGCTCAGGTATGAGATGCCTTTTAGATCTCCAAGTGGAGATGTCAAGTGGCAATTGGAAGTAAAATCTGAAGTTCAGGTTTATGATATCTTTGGAAGAATGAATGAAATAACCAAGGGAGTGAGAGTGGACAGAGAAGAGATCCCTTTCTGAGCTCCGGGGCACTCCAACATTTAGAGGTCACAGAAATACAACATTCATGCAACAAATACTCGAGCTTCTGATATGGGGAGGCACTCACTGTTCCAGGTGCTGAGGGTATATCAGTGGATATGACGTAGGAGGAATCAGTAATGGAGACTGAGAAGGAACATCCAAAAGGTAACAAAGTCTCAGAGATCTTTTTCCGCTTCCAAAGCCAAGCGTCCTTAATTTCCATGCCCTCATTCCATCCTGGATGACTGCACTAATCCTAACCAATCCTCCTTTTGTTTTTTCTAGCTCTAATCCATCCCATCCACTAAAACCAGATTAACTGTCCCCCAAACACTGCATTTGTGAGGTTACTCCACATTTTAGGAATATGCACCAGTTACCAGGGAGGATCATTTCTGAACTCTTCTTTCTGGCATTAAAGATCTCCATGGTTTTTTTGGAATATATCTTGCCTTTCTTTTCCAGTAGTCTACCAAAATGTATTGTGTGCATTCCCTCTTCAGAAAATAACAGGTCAGCTAATAAACAGTGGAGCCAAAATTTGAACTCAGGGAGCTGAATAGGATCCACCCTGGTTTGTGAAAAGCTTCAAGACCCAATAAGCAAGACTTGATACCTTAACCTAAGGCTTCTCAGACACAGAGCTGGTCTTGGAGGCTACTTTCTGGGACCAGTTTGGCTCTCTCCAGGTTCAGCCTAGCCATAACCAGGAACCCCTGCTTAAAAACCACCACGGTGGCCGAGAGTGACTTGGCTAAGCTTTCACAGACAGTGTCATTCTCAGGCCACAAACCAACCTCAGATATGAGGAAGATACACTGAAAGGAAAATAGGGCTGGTCTCATTTGTCCACCAGATCACTTAGTTCTGGGCCAGCCCAGGGGCTACGGTCAAACTAGGCTAGTCCCTGGGAGAAGAGAGATATGTGGGCTCTCAGGAGCTCTGTTTGAAATAAGCTGGATACCTGAGATGACCTTAAAACCCATCCTCCTTTTGAAGATTCTCATTCCAGGTGATGACAGCCTACAGCTACTCCAATGTTCTCCACACTGTTCCTGATCTAAACCAAGCTGACTCCCGAGAGCATGGGTCTACATTCATTCCACTTTCCAGTTTTTGCCATAGTGGTGATTGCAATACTTACTGTGCATTTCATGCATACATTACCCCTGGTCTTCATATCACTGCAAAATGGGGATTGTTAATACTAATATATAGATTAGGAAACTGAGGCTCAGAAAAATAAAGTGACCTGTCCAAGGCCAACCATTAGTATATAGTGGAGCCAGGAAACAACCTCACGTCTGTCTGCCTCCACATCCTGTGCTCTTTATAACACAATGCAGACTCTACATTTCAGGCCGAATCCCAGGTTTATGGTCTCTAATGTGTTAAGAGCAATGGGAACGTATTTTGTAAATGCCCAGAGCCTGCAGGAAAGCATGCAGAGCTAATGCGCAGCACCTCACTAGTGAGTCAGAAGTGGAAGAGAAGGGCTTTGAACTGGGAAGGGGAAAGGAGTCACAGTCCCACCTCCACACAAGACTTCTGCCTTCTGTTCCAGCTCTTCACATGTTTAGCCTGATATTTTATTTTAGTAGACTGCTTGGAGATTTGAGGGGTTTTGTATATATGGCTGTGATATTTGTTGATATGGTCATGTTTTTTCATTTGCCTGAGATGTCTGAGGAAGGACACAGTGATGGGGGAGGAAACCTAACTCTAACTGATGACATGATAAAGGAAGTATAAGGAATCTACCATGGCTCAGTTTTGGTCTCCTGGGCCCTACCCAAAGTAAACAGCTCTCAATTTTGTTTTCTTATTATATGCAGTGAGTTTTACATAGGCTGGATCAGAGAAGGGACTTTATATACATGATGACTAATTATATACAATTCATTTAACTAGATCAGGAAGGTAAGAGGCAATGGGGGAGTGTCTTACTTACAATGTAGGATCATTATGCCCCTTTTAAGAAGGAAGTTAAGCCAAAGAGTGGTAGAGGACCTGCCCCTGTCACAGCTAGTAATGGAGGAGCTGGTATCCGAGCCCAGGCTTCTGGGACTCTGTGTTGGTGGCTCCACGGTCTTAGGCGGTGAGTCACAGCTGCGGGTTATGGTTCTACCTCTGTCACTAACATTGAGAAGGACACTTGAGCTTGCATCCCAGATGCCTCATATACAAAATGGGGCTAAAAAAAATGCTGACCTCACATTCACGGTGAGCACAAAATGAATTACTGAATCGGAAAAATCTTTGCAAATATAAAGGTTTTGTTACCATAAGGGATTATCATTGCTATTTTTATTTGTCCTTTCTGGGTATCAGTTTTTTCAACCTTAAAATTAAAGGATGGGACCAGGAGATATAGTCAAGCTTCCTTTTCTGGCTCTAAAATTCTATGCTTTTGTAAATCTAAACAGCCCTGGGCTACCCAGTTTGGCTTTACAGGATGCTTCTTTGTGATGACATATACCAGATTTTTAACAGTGCCAACAGTTACAGCCTCTTACGTTTACAAAGGGCTGTGAGCTCTTAATGTTTATGTCTTAATATTGAAGAACTCTATTGGAATGAGATAAGAAAAAGCTATCTTGACACATACTAGGTGATTTTTACGTATACAATCAAATTGAACCAAATAATTCTCTACCAAATCAGGAAGAGAAACATAAAAATGTTATCCTACCAATCCTGCAGCAACCATCTAGATTTGGAAAAACAAAACTGCCCCTTTCTCTCTTTTTTAAAGGCTTCATTTTGTCGTAATTGTCCTATCCTACTTTATCGGAAATAGATTAATCAACACCTTTATCCACCTCCCCAACCCCCCAAATTTCTTGAGCCACTAAAAGGCAATTATGAAAAAGCCAGCATTATCATCCAGAGCACCATGGTAACCGACATCACCAGGGCATAAAAAAATAGTTGTTAGTCACTAGAATCTAAGCCAGCAGGCAGTTTGGTTTGCTAAGCAACACTTCAAAAATAGCAGAGTAATGACCCATTACCTGGAGGTCTGACTCTGCACACAGATTTGAACCTGGCCCCAGTAGGAACTGTCCCAGGTCCCTACACCAATCCACAGCCTAGTCTTTCAGTCAAAGACTAACCAATCATTTATCCAACAATTATTAATTGAAGCATTTTTCATACCAGGCACATGATTCTCAACATGGGCATTTACTAAGTTTCTCAGTTAAACAGAAGCTGTAAGTGAGATGGACACAGGAAGAGCGGTTTTGTGAAAAGCACGGTGGGGCAGGGTTGAAACAGACTCAGAGAACTAACAGCTGACAGCCAGAAGACAGGGAAAAATTTAGAGTAGACAGAGAACAGCTTTATAATACGGCACAAAATAACTACATTCCCATGACCACGATCCTGCGTCATCAAGAAAAGATTAAGTTATATTTAGGATCCTTTGTCAAGGAAGGCAGAAATGGGTATAAAACACTTTAGAAATATCACCATCAAAAATGGTTAAATCATACAGTTTTAGAATTCGAAGGGAACAAAAATTATGTTTGACAAATACCTCATTCTGCCTAATTCCCCACTTTTCTGCAAGAAAAGCAGCATCATGATAATTGCTTTACCAGCATTCAAATGTAGTGTTTCTCCCCTCTGCCTTTATTTTTTTAGCTTAAACTCCTGCCTCAGCTGAATGCTCTTTCCCCTCACAATTGCTTATCAGAGTCCCTCTCCTTCTTTCAAGGTCGAGCTGAAATTCTACTTCCTCAGATACATGTTCCCAGATCTCTCTAGAGAATTATTTCTCTCTTCCCCTTACCCCCCGCCTCCAGATGTTTTCTGGATGCCCTTGACTGTACCAAGGCTGCCCTGTGCCATCATTGCCATCAGGACTCTTCCTCCCTTCTCGTTCCTCGCTTTTTGTCATCCCCATATATATATATATCCATGTCTATCTGCCAGAGCCCTGGTACTCAGTGACTTAACTGCCCAGACAATGTCAATCATCACTGGGGG
>NW_007726864.1:125627-134589 GCF_000696425.1 Galeopterus variegatus | reverse complement strand
GGGGGCAAAGGGAAGGTTGGCTGGTGGAGGTGGCGCTTTCCCTAATGGGTGTCACACAGCCCAGGAAGCCTGCATGGCACTCCTGCTGGGCCTCCTTCCTCAGAGTCCTGGCATGTCTACTCCCTTCTCCTGGGAAGATCTTCTTCCTCTGATGACCTCCGTCTCACCACCCTTTAGGATTCAGCTGAAATACCACTTAGAGAGGGGGGAGTCTATTCTGACCCACAAGACCAGGTCAAGGCCCCCGATCATATGCTCTCCTAGCTCCCTATACTTTTTCTTCAAATCACTTATCATGGTCTGTACTTATTCTTTTGGTTAGTGTCTCTCTCCCAACTTGACTGCAAGCCCCAAGAAGGCAGGAATGTGTCTGTCTTATCCACACTTTATCCTCAGTGCCCAGCACAGGCCTGACACAGAATAATGCCTCTTCAATATATAGAAGAAAGGAATGAAGAAAGAAAGAAAAAAATAATTGAGAAGAATCTCAGTTTGGAAAGAAACATACAACCAAAAATAAAAAGAGGATTTGAGAGTTGTTATTGAAGGTCCAGGGGTTCCCAAATATGGGCCCAGAGGTGAAGGAGTTTAAGAGACTACCAGGAAAACCCACGGACTCTCCTCTGAGACATCCAAATCCTTTGAGTCAGCTAGAAACACAACGAAATGTATTTGGTGGTTACAAAAAGGAACTGAGGTGAGCTGTGATATTCTTCCAATAAAAAGAACTTAGGATAAAAAGAGGAAATGGAATTTAACTGCAGCCTGTGAGATTTAGATGAGATAAAAAGATAGTTTGATAACGAAGCCTGGTATGGCCTGGAAAAGATAACTACATCTAAAAAAAAGTGTAAATTAGATTCTCCCTCAGGTTTTTTTGTGCCTGTTACAGCTCAGATTTTACTGTTACCTGGCATTACATTTGCAGGGGTAAAAAAAAAAAAAAAAGAATATTACATAACAACATTATAACGATCATAATGAAAAATTTTAACAACAAAAATATAAACCCACAACTTTATTATCTCATATAATTATTTTTGCTTTTTCTTTTGTTCTTTCTCCCTGCACATGATGAACTATGCTTTGCTTACTGTTTGCTCTATTGTTTAGAAGGTAAACATCTCATTCCAATTTTTACTAATTATTATTTAAGTAAAGTTGAACACATTTTAAAGTACATATACATCTAATTATATCAGTGAAATATAACTTTGAGTGAAAATAATTTTGAATTTTTTTATGGAAGACAAATTATATAGCACTAATGTTTTGGCAGGTTTTTAGAGAATTAAGCAATGGAATGATTATTCTTCCTGCTGAAATAGCTCACATCAGGATTTAAAGTGTAAAGTAAAACACTGACTTTTTCAACCAAATTATTCCTCAGCGAAAAGGTTACATTGTGTCTAGGCCAGAAGCCCTTACTGGCTGGTTCGACATACTTTAGGCAATAAACACTTGCAGGAAGACTAAAGATGGAAGAGGATAACTTTCAGCTTCATAATGACTGGTCAATGTGTATCTTGCTCACCGCTGTATTCCCAGGGCCTAGTACAGTGCCTGGCCCAAAGCAGGAGTTCAAAAAATATTTGCTGAATGAATCAATGAATGAGCAAAGACTGGTATGAAAAGTGCCACAGGCCATCTTAAAGCCATGCTAGTCTACAGGTACAGTAACCCAGCATATATGGATTGTGCATATGTGAGTGTTACTAACTCAGCAGAGCTAAGTTGTTCAACAGAGTTAAATACCAGACCTGTCGTGCCCAGAGACCTCTGACTTCAGAGCAAAGCTTTATTCCTTTCCCTTGTTGTCTAGGGCTGGTTTTCTCCTAAAAACAATTCGATAAATAGAGTAGTAAATTTTAGAAGTTAAGTACAATAAATTTCTAAGGCTCTATTTTATAAAATAATCTTCCCAAATTGTAGAACTCAACCCTGAGGAAACTGTAGTGAAAATAATACCATCATATAAGAAAATCACTCTTGGGATCAGAATAGGACATTTGATTTATGGATGATGGCAGGACCATGAGTTTTTCCCTTTAATCTCTTTTTAAGAATTTGATTAAGGTTGTTATTATGTGCAATGTATTTTAAATATGACAAAATATTAAGAGTTATTATTTCAGGATAGTGGAATGATTATTGTCATGATTTTCATACTTCTTTTTTCTGCTGCTCTAATTTTTCTGTATGAAGTATAAAAACTTACAAACTTCAGTAAATATTTTTTAAAAGCAAAATATGCCACCTAGTCATAGTTACTCTGTCCTCCACATTTCCATTGTATTTTCACATTTCTATTATAGCAATTTCCTTTTAATAGTTTATGAATAGGTCTGTCTTGCCCATATACTTATACACTGAGACTTGAGTTGTGAATTCCAATGCCAGTGTAAGTCATCGGGAAAGGTGAGTCCAGCCTGCCTTCCAGCTTTGCAGAGGGGAATACTATTCTCTCACTAGGCTCTAGGCTCTCTGGAAGTGGGGATTGTATCTCATACACCCAACTCTTAGCACGGTGCTTTGAACATGAAAAGCAGTTGTTGCAATACACAGATGTACCTAAAGACGCAGAGAAACAATATATGTAACACTTTTCTTCTAACACTTAAAGTTTGATTCATCCTGCAGCATAGGCCAAAATAATTGGGCTGGAGATAATTAATGATTCATTTACTAGAGCTCTGCAGATCTCTCCCGTTATATTAAAGTTTAACTCCTTCAGTCACCTGTTTAGTCTTTCAACAAACATTTATTAAAAATTTACCGTGTCATATCATTTGTTCAGTGCTGGAGCTACAAAGAAGACATTCTTGCCCTCCAGATGCTCATTATATGGATGGTGGTGGTGGTGGGGGCACTTATAAACAAATACTGATAGTATAGCTTATTAGTTCAATAATAGAGATATGCACATGGAACACCAGTTGGCCAAAACTGGGGTTTACAGGAGGAGAAGCTTCCTAGAGGAGGTGGCCCGTGAGCTGAGTGTTAAAGGAGGAGCTGGAGCTGGATTAGCCAGGCAAAGTGTATTCCTGACAAAGAGTACAGCATGAGTAAAGGGACAAAGACGAGAAACAGCACAGTGCACCATGAGGTTCAGTGTTGCTGGAGTGTGCAGCTGTGGCAGGGAATGCTGAGTGATGAGGCTGGAGGGGAGGGCGGGAAGCAGGTCATGAGGTCACTGCTGGCTGTGGTACCAGCTTAGAATTTATCCTGTAGGCAGTGGGGAGCTGCAGAAGGGTTTTAAGCAGGGGATGACATTACCAGAGATTATTTTAGTGGCACTGAAAGGATGGATTTGAGGGAGACAAAAATTTGAAGAAGTGTAACTTCTTAGGAGGCAGTTGCACAGATGAGTAATAGATTTGTGTTTATAATTAATAATCATAGCTAACACTTATTTGCACTTGTTATATGACAGGTACAAAATAAGCATTACAGTATAATAATCTTAATATTTCAAACAACCTATAAGCAAATACTATTATTAGCCTCATTTTACAGCTAACAAAACATACATAAACAGTTCAGTAATTTGCCCAAGGCCAGTATCAACCCAGCTTTAGTTTGGTCCTCAAGCTTATGCTCTTAATCATCATCCCATTTGTTTAATTTCTGTCTCTTATATTAGAATGAAAACTCCATGCAGACAGGGACCATACTGGTGGTGTCTCAACTGTGCCTACACAAATACATGGTAACTATTGGATAAAATCAATGAGTAACCTAAGTGGAAGAAATAGTGGATTAAATTATGTACAGATTCAAGAAATAGTTTCGATGTAATATTGGCATCCAAATATTTGGCCAACTTTGGTGATTGTTATGAACTGAATGTCTATGTTCCCCCCAAATTCATATGCTGAATGACATAACCCCCTGGGGAACTATAAGGAAGTAGTTAAAGTTAAATGAGGTCAGAAGGGTGGGCCCTAATCCAACAGGATTGGTGTCCTTCTAAGACGAGGAGGAGAGACCAGAGCTCTCTTGCTGCCTGTGCGCATACAGTGAGGAAAGGCTATGTGAGGACACAGAGAGAAGGCAGCCTTCTGCAAGCCAGGAGGAGATCCCTAGCCAGTAACCGAGCGGGCCAGAACCCTGATCGTGGATTTTTAGCTTTGAGAACTGAGAGAAAATAAATTTCTGTTGGTTAAGCCACCCAGTCTACGATATTCTGTAATTGCAGCCCAAGCAGACTAAGGTAATAATTAATAATATGAGGGCTCGTGGTAAAGGAGAGGTTTCTAAGCTGGGAGACTGGACAGACAGTGATGCCACTAATTGGGGTAGAGACCCAGGAAGAGGAAGAGGAGAGATTTTTTAAAAAATGATTTTATATCAGTTTAATTGGGATAAAACTTCTCTTTAAGAAACAGATATTCTCAAATTTAAAGTATCAAAGTTTCTAAATGGGGTACTCCACCTGAAACTCAAAGCAAAATGACACAGAAAAGTTAAAAATAGAAGGAGGGCAAAGATATATCAAACTATAAACTAAGGTAGGAGTTATATTTTACTATCAAAATGAAATTAAGGGCAAAAACATCAAATATTTAAAAGAGAGTTTTTAAAAAACTGGCTAAGGTTGCAATCCATGATGAAGATGTAATGATCTTGAAACTTTATATGCTGGTAACTTATCTTCAAAATATATAGTAGATGCAAAAATTGCTAGAAATAGAAGCAACTGAAATGAGAGACTTTAACACCTCTCAGTGTTTGAGAGATTAAGTTGGCAAAATGAGGACACAGGGGTTCTGACTGCTCCACATAATTCACAAGGTTGATGTAGCAGCTGTACATAGAATTTTGCACTCTCCAAAGGATACAACTTCTTTTCAAGTATTCAAAGAAGAGTAAAGAAAGTATAAGCCATATACTATAAGCCAGTGATAAAACCATGACAAATTAGTCCAAACAAAAATTGTGCAGATCACAATCTGTGAGTAAAATACAGGAAAATGGAAATTAATAATAAAGTGGAAGCAAAAATTGCAGCTACTTTTAAAAAGAAGAACTTCTTGACTGATTCTTGAATGAAATAAACAAACAGAACTACAATTACATAATTTATTTTCTTGCAGACAACTGATTTTTCTGCCTGAATCTTCATAGAATTTTATATCTCTGATGTTAAGTAATTTCTTCAGTTTAATTCTGTTTTGATGGTATATATTAATTTTTCCTGAGATACCATGAACCCTTGTGACATACAGATTCAGTTCTTCATTTTAGGAAATATTCCTTCTGTTTTAACTTGGAAAGTTTTAAAAAATCTTTTATTTATTTTGTTCTCTGCCTCAGGGTCTCTCCTTCTTTTATTGTCTGCTGTCCAAATAGTATATATGTATGTGTTTGTGTGTGTGTACATATATATATATGTGTGTGTGTGTGTATGCACACACAGCTGCTTTTGTTTATTTTTCTTCCATATCTATTTCTTCTTATCAAGAATTCTGCTTTTGTGTTGATTCTGCTCTTTGACATTACTAATGTGTTTATTTCTCAAATAATAGGGTTTTTTTCTTATTTTTTCTTTGACTCTGCCAACTACTTTTTATTTAATTCTTTTGTCCATTTATCTCCTTTTAAAATTTCTTATAGAGTTCATGTTCTCTTTAATTCCCTTTAGAGTGTAAAGAGTTTGTGGTTTAATTTCTTTCTCTGTTTTCTGGGATAAAATTTTCAGAAAAGCTTTGTTTTTTGAGCACATACTTAAGACTTCTTTCACTGAAGACTTTTTCTCTTTTTTAGCTTACACATGTATGAAAGGCAGTTCTAAAGTTTTTTTGTCTGTCTAAAAATAGTGGTAGGTGGCTTTTCCTTGAACCTCCTCGGTGTTTACCTAGGCTTTAGTCTCCCTTTACACATAAGCATGAGAAGCATGGATTATTAACCCATCAGCAGTTTAGGAGAACCAAAGGGAGTGGGGTCAAGGCTGGGGACTGTCTAGCTACGGTGCCTGAAGTTTCGGTTTGGTCTTCTGCATTCATTGTAGAAGCTTCTGCATTCTGCGCTTATTGTTCCTGAGGACACCTTTGAATTTTGAACTGTTCTAACACTTGTTGTGGTCAATAGAACAACACTAATCATTCACCTCACTCAAACACAGAAATATATAGAAGTTAGCCATTTAAAATCATTTGTTCAATAAATGTTTATTCATCCCCTAGCCATGGCGGCCACTGTGCTTCTCCTGAGGATACAAAGTAAATAAGATTCATTTTCTGCCCTCAAGAAATTCACAGTCCAGTGGGGAGAAATACTATTCCCTTTTGTAAAGTTAGCATGCTAGTTGGAAAGACATTTTCCTTTTCCCCACTTCTACAGACCTGCAACTCATAAGAAATACAGAGATAAAATTCCATATGGACAAAGAGCTTTGAAGTCGCATAACCTGGATCTGAATCTGGGCCTTGGAATATTCTAGATGATGTTAGGCAGGCCAAGTAATCTTTCTTAGGTCTTAGGGTTGTCACTTGTAACAGCAGAGTTGTTTTAAGGACCAGATAAGAGAAGGTAGATAGAAATGTTTTGTAACGTGCAATATGCATATTAGCAATTATTAATTACAAAAGCTACATTTCTAATTTGCAGAAACTAGAAGTGAATCAGCCATGGGCAGCAAGTCAGAGGTGAAAAGGTCAGCTTTCAACCCTTTGGGTGGCAGGAATTCCAAGATGGAAGAGAAAATAAGACTGGTAGAAGTGGGAAAAAGAACAGGCTTTGGGGTCCTAAAGACCTAGTTCAAATCACAATTCAGTCAGTTATTAGCTATGGAAAGTCGAGCAAGTCATGTTTTTGATCTGAGTTTTAGTTTCTTTGTCTGTAAAATGGAGTTAATAATACCTATCCAGGAGGGTTGTTCTGAGTATGTAACGGGCTTGGCATGGTGTCTGGCAGAGTTATCACTCAATTAATGGTAACTTTTGTTCCTATTAATATTAGTATTTTCCTAAGGCGTATGTTTAGGTGGTTAAGTTACCTGAGATGCAAGGAAGTGAAGGAAATGAAAGAATTATTAAAGACTTGCTTAAAAAGTTATTTTTAGAAGTAAAGAAAAGCAGTTCATCACTTCAGCTTTTCTCTCCTAACCCGTGTTGCCAACATAACTCTTATAGAAAATGACCACCGTATTATGTAGCTTGGAGCCTGAGAACATACCTTGTTTATTAAAGTAAAGAAAAGCAGTTCATCACTTCAGCTTTTCTCTCCTAACCCGTGTTGCCAACATAACCCTTATAGAAAATGACCACCGTATTATGTAGCTTGGAGCCTGAGAACATACCTTGTTTATTAGTCCTTAGTAAATCTTAGTAAATTAGTAGTTATTCTAAGTAAATCTCTCAAGCATGTTAAGGGTTCTCTGTCGGTAATGCTTCTCAAGCATTAATGTACACTTGAGCCACCTGGGGGCGTGTTAAATGCAGATTTTCAGTCAGCGGATTTAGAATGGGGCATGCGACTCTGCATTTCTAATAAGCCCCCAGGCAAGACTCATGCTGCTGGTTCATGGACCATACTTTGAGGAAGTGGCAAGGCTCTGGAGAGACGTGGAAATCTTCCTTGGTATCGTGTTCAGTGCATTAGCCTGCTTCTCTAGTGATCTACCTAACTACAAACTAACTATTAATAGAACACCATTGAGCCTTTTTTAGACCAAATTTAGAAATTCTGCAGAGGGACTCATTTCAGATCAATATCTACTATATGCAAGGTGCTTGGGACATAAAAGTTAATAAGACACAATCTGCTTCTAAAGACTGCTCTTATTCTAACACTGTATGCCCTGTAGACTGTTAACTTTCTGAAGGCAGTCTTCTTTTCTCCCCTGTTGCCTAAAACTGAATAGATGCTCAACAAATACAAAATGAATGAATGAATGACTTCACAGGAGTTTCATTAAAAATGTTTTCTGGCAGCACATGACAATGAGATCCTACTTTAACTGCTCTCTATCTTAACTATCACTCCTAAGAGGTGACTGAATTAAAATGAGGCAATTAGGGTAGGCCTTAATCCAATCTGACTGGTGTCCTTGTAAAAAGAGGATATTCAGGCACCTAAGGAGACGCCAGGGATGCATGCATAGAGGAAAGACTATGTCAGGACATAGTAGGAAGGTGGCTGTCTGCAAGCCAAGGAGAGAGGCCTCAAAAGAAACTGAGCCTCCCAACACCTTGATCTTGGACTTCTAGCCTCCAGAACTGTGAGAAAATAGATTTCTGTTGTTTAAGCCTCCCAGTCTGTGGTATTCTGTTATGGCAGCCTTAGCAAACTAATACAGATTTTTCACAGCTTTTGTGCCCAGATCCACCATCCTACTTCTGTAGGGTACATAAAATATGAGCATAATTCTAAGAGTGTATGGATGAACCTCAGAATGCAGTGGTAACTATTCATGCAAGGATTAAGGGGAGACAGAAGAGCGTGAAACGGTAAGTCCAGATTGGGTCAAAACAACTGCCACATACACATTTCCATCCCCTTCTCATGAAACCAACACAAAGTGTAGGGCTGTTTTCTCCCCAAATCTGAGACTGAAAGTAGATTTAAACTTCCTTTTCTCCTTCTCAGGCTATGTTTTGATATTTAACTTGATTTCAAAACACGAGTATTGTGTCCAGAGGAAGACTCCAGATTTCTCTCTGTATTCAAAGTCCTAAAGAGTACTGGTGATAAGGTAATGAGACTGAATTTCTGACAAACAAAAAAATGTATAAAAAATTCACTGTCAAATGAAAGTCCTGCTAGCCACAGGGAAGCTATGTTTGAAACCTGATTCTAAAGTCAGTGGATTGATTTTTTTTTTTTAATAAATGCCAATTCATACCTACAGATGAGGGCTTCCTTCAAAATAGTCATTCTGACACTTATTCTAACCATGCTACTGTTCTTAAATTATGTCTGAGGTGGCTTTCAGGGTCTGTGAGATAGTCTTTTGAATGTT
>NW_007726864.1:123206-125067 GCF_000696425.1 Galeopterus variegatus | reverse complement strand
TTAATAAATGCCAATTCATACCTACAGATGAGGGCTTCCTTCAAAATAGTCATTCTGACACTTATTCTAACCATGTTACTGTTCTTAAATTATGTCTGAGGTGGCTTTCAGGGTCTGTGAGATAGTCTTTTGAATGTTTTCAATGGTGACTCTTGAGAGTAGATTCAATTTTCAAAAATAATCAAGAGTTCTTCTGGGCCAAGTCTGGTGAACTGATGGATCATTCAAACTGTGTAATGCCAAGAGGATCAACTCAACCCCAGAAGGCCGTTTTCAAAGACAAACCCTAGACACGGAGTAAACATGTTATAGGCATGACATCAAGCTTGGGGTATAGGGGAAGAGGATGGTGACTGCACTGAAGGAAACCCCACTCATTTGGATATGCAAGTTTTCTGGGGTCTCCTCTCTGCAGACTATTTCTCAGGTCCACAGCTACCCTATTTCTTGGTACCACAGTTTCCAGAAGTACAAGAAACAAGACCCCACTGCCTTTAGTCAACTTTTAATCCCCAACTGGGAACTTGATGGAATGAATAGCAGATGGGAAATTAAACACGTGGAAGAATGTCTAAGGTGTCTGGGGCTTCCTCTAAGGGACTCAAAGGGCAAAATTGGGAGGCTCTGGAGACATAATTTTCTGCTCTGTGTAAGGAAGACTGTCAGCAGCTGGAGCTGTCCAGCAATATAGTTTGCTCTGGAAATAGTGAGCTTCTGGAGCTGGGAGGAGTTTAAAGCAAAGGCTGCTTATTATGGTAGCCTGTAGAGATGTCCCTGTAATGGTGGGAGCTATGCAGTGATCTCCAAAAGCTATCCCCAGAGTCCAACCTGCTCAATACTTGGCTCTTGGTGGGCCCTGGAAAAATACCGGTGGAATGGAATGAATGAAGAACATGGTGCATCCTATGAGCCAGGTGGAGGGGAGGAGGCCTGGGGCTCAGTCAGGGAGCCAAGAGCTAGGGCCTCCTTGAGTATTTGGTACCATAGGAGAGAAACTGTTTTCGGTACCCGAAGCCTCACATGGTTATGATAGGATTGGAGGGGACTGAAGTTGGGGGAGGAGAAAGACCACTGCTCACCCTTCTTAAACTCCTCCAGCACGGTGTCCAACCGAGTATCATTGAAGACGCAGTGCAGGGGCCGGTTGTAGAAACGGGTGACGGTGAGGAGCGGGGTGCAGTCGTCGGGGTCCACGAAGGCCAAGTCTTTGACAAATAGAATGTCCACAATGTTGTGCCGCTGGTCGCCCTCGTACACCGGGATGCGAGTGTAGCCGCTGCGCAGGATCTCGGAGACAGTGGCGAAGTCGAGCACCGCGTCCGAACGCAGCATGAAGCAGTCTCCGAGGGGGGTCAGCACCTCCTCCACCACCTTGGTGCGCAGCTCCAGGGCGCCCTGTATAATGTTGAGCTCCTCCTTCACCAGGTCGTTGTAGGGGTCTGCGGCCCGCAGCGTCTCCAGAAGCTTCTCCCGAGTGTAGAAGGTGCTGATCTCCTGGCGCAGCGCCCAGTCCAGCAGGCGGCCCAGCGGGTAACACACGGGAAAGGCGGCCGCCATCAGGAGCCGGGTCAGGCACACGCTGTGTGAGGCGATGGCCAGTCCGTGCCGCGAACACACCGAGTAGGGGCAGATCTCGGCCCCCAGGAACACGGCGCCGGTACACACGAGCGCTGGCAGCCACGGGAAGTGAATCCCCGCCTCGCCATAGTCTTCCCCGGTGCCCCCGACGCCAGGCGGCAGCGAGGCGTACAGCCAGCCGGCTAGGGCCGCGTTGGCTCCGGCTTGGCCCAGGAGCAGAGTGCAGAGCAGATGGGTCCCCCTGCCGCGCACGGCCTGCACGCGGCGTGCCTGCTCCTGCTCG
>NW_007726864.1:119768-121440 GCF_000696425.1 Galeopterus variegatus | reverse complement strand
TGGATGCAATGTGTAAGTGATATGGAAATATCTCCAAAGTAATAGAAAAATAGCAAGGTGCAGAAGAATGTGCACAATATGCTACCAGTTGTGTTAAAAGTATTTCTGTATAAATTCATATGTACATATACACATACATATGACTATATGCATGTACATAAATAGTAGATTTAAAATGCAGAGAGTACAGAAGATACTTGTAGTAGTGTTTACCTCAAGGGAACAAGATTTGAATCAGGAAGCTTAGCTGAGAGAGACTTTAAAAAAAAATTATAGATTAACTGGAAATTGCAAAGATAATACAGAGAGATAGATCCTTGTACCCTTCATTCAGTTTCCCCCAATGGCTACTTATTAACTATAGTACAATATCAAAAGCAGGAAATCGACATTGGTATAATGTGTGTGGACAGTTCTATGTCATTTGATCAAATGATAGATTTATGAAACCATCACTGTAACCAAAATACAGACCTACTCTATCATCACAAAGATCTAGGGGGGAGACTTTTTTCCTGAGTTCCCTGTATTGTTTAAATTTACGATGGGCCAGTATTTATTTTTATTTTTACTTATTTTTAAAGTAAATAAAACGTTTTAAACCTTTCCAACATAAAATGCTCTAATATGTTTGAAAGGTTTTACTTATTTTTACAATTACATAGTAAAATTTACTTTTTGGTGTTCTGTTCTAAGTTTTGACAAATATATATTCCATCACAATCAAAAGTAGTTTCATCACCCCCCCAAAATTCTCTTGCTGTCCTGTTGCAGTCAACTTTTCCCCATATCCCACCTTCTGGGAACTACTGATCTGTTCCCCTATGGTTTCCTTTTCCAGAATGTCACATAAATGGAATAATATGGTAGGTAGCATTTTTGGGTCTGGCTTCCCTTACTAAGACAGCATAATGCATTTAAGATTCATTCATGTTATGTTTATTAANTCGGAGCCTGACACCCGCCACCGCCGCCGCCATCCTGCACCCGGCTAGGCTGCACGTGATACTGCAGAAAGCAGAGTGAGAGCTGGAGGGAGGAGGAGCCGGAGCCGGGAACCGGCCCCAGGCAGGTCACCACGTGTACGCCCCCTATGCGCGTGGGCAGGAGGCGGTGGGGGTTCAGACCCGGCCTGGGTAGGGGATGCCTTCAGGAGGCTGGAGACGGCCACGCATCACGGCACTATGCATAGCCAGGACACACTTCGGTATACAGTTATCTGAGCTGCAGCCCGGAGAAGGCTTGGCTTGGAGCACGGCTTTCTACTCCAGCAGCAGGGTGCCCATCTGCGAACTCCTTCCCGGCAGTAATTCCCTGCCGGCCCGACAGCTTCCCCATGGGCTCGGGGAAATTTCCTAGGTTTTACCTCTCCTCATAAACGCTTGCGTTCCCCCTTCTGGTCAAAGATATTGTGGAGGCAAGTCTTGAATCTGTGAAAAGAAGCAGTATTTGGTTTCAACTTCAGCTGACCTTTCATATTGTAGAAATTTCCAAATTATTTAAATTCAATTCCTTGTTAAGATCCGAATGTCCATCAATAAGATATCTTTGAAATAAACTATGATACCACTGTGCAATGGAATACTATACAGCAGGGAAAAAAGAATGAGGTGGATGCAATGTGTAAGTGATATGGAAATATCTCCAAAGTAATAGAAAAATAGCAAGGTGC